>NW_007085265.1:143382-149609 GCF_000164805.1 Carlito syrichta
GTGGGTCGCTGCGCGCCCGGGCGGGCCACTTTCCAGCGCCCCCGCTCCTCTCCCCCAGGGTCGAGACCTTCCTCTGCGCCCCTCCGGGTACCTCTGGTCCAAACCCTTTGCAAACGACATGGAAGAATTTTTGCAACGCGCGCAATCTAAACTGGTAAGTTGAGGGAACGAGGCTGTGTGCGTGTGCTGCGCGCGCGCGTGGGTGAGGATGGCGAGGTGAAGAGGAAGGGGCGTTGCGGAAGAGAGGGAGAAGCAACTTTGCCACTTAGTTGCCAGGGTGTGCGGGCTGCTCCGGGCAAAGAATCTCTGCAACTCTGCTTGTTAAAGCAAGCAGATTCTAGCAGCCTCCAGAATCCCCCGCAGCCAGACAAGGCGCAGAGCTGGCCTTGGTCTGGCTGAAGTTGGGTAGCTCGTGTCCAGCTTTGGTCCTTTGGGCCTGAAGTTGGAGAGGGGTAGATCCAGCCGAATCTGCGGTTTACTCCTGAAGGCTGGGGATGAATGGGTGTGGTTCTTAAGAAAAAGATCCCAGCCTTCTGAACATCCAGTACTTGTAGGTGTAAAAGAAAAAAAAAATCCCTTAGGATTATACTTCAGCTGGAGGTGACAAAAATGTGAGGAAGTCAGGGTACTGACTAAGAAGGACATGTGTGAGTCTGCAGTTTATTAAAGCATCCACCGAATAGTGCTTGCTCTGAATAGTGCAGGATTTGGAGATATTCAGGCAGGTATCTGTAACCCCTGTTCACATCAGCAAATTGGGGCAAAGGCAGAAGGGGGAAGCCCCCACCGGGGCTGATGATGTGGGGTTTGCCAGACCACTGTTCCCCTGGGAGCAGATCAGCATGTTGGTTCATGTTTACTGAATCCCCATCCAAACAGTGAGTGGGTCATTTCCCTGTGTATGTTGACAGTTGCTACACATTCTGGGACAACAGACTCCAGCAGTGTCTTAATTTCAAAAGGGTCTGGCTCTCCAGCATAGCCGTCATAAACATTGTGGAAATGGTTCTGTTTCGGCACTTAAAAAAAAAGAAAGTCTCCGCCCATTTAGAAGCAAGATCTGTAATGAACAGTGAAAGCACCTTTTACTGGCCTGGCATAGAAGGCAATGCATAATTTATGATGCCTGTAACCTTTGAACCTTATAGAAGCCAGAATATAGTCTGCAGCAAGGTGACGTTTTAATCACAAGGCAGGATATGTGCAGGGTTGTTCCTTTAACTCATTTATCCTCGCACAAGAAAGGAAGCGCAGGAAGAGAAGTGCCCAAACCACCCTTCAGAGTGTAGACGGAAGTGAGTCCCTTGCAGTAGTCCTACTGTAAGTATCTTTTTTAAAAAGCTATGAAAGGTGATTCACACTAATCTAAGAACTCTTCTACCTTTACCTTAAGTCTCCTGAGAGTTTCACGTTTGTGGAAATTTCAGGATTCAGAAAGTTTGTGATCATCTCTGTTTATTTTGCCCTTTTGTAGTTGTTCAAGAGTACATGAACAGAAATGCTTATTGCAGAAATTTCAGTATTTTGCACTTCTGATAGTGTAAGTGCACGCTCCGCTCTTTGCTTAGTAAAGGGTGAGAAATGGTCAGAAATGAAAACCAGTTTGGGTAACTGTGTGTGTGTGTGTGTGTGTGTGTGTGTGTGTGTGTGTGTGTATACGATTTGTGACCAATGATAAACACTGAGTTCTGGGCTGCACCTGTGTTCCACTTCTGGGACATTTATTTTATTAATGTTTTAACAATAACATTTTAGATTGTGGGAGCTGATGTGAGCAAGAGGTTTGTCTCATTTCTGAAGAGCAATTGCTAGGATGGAAATTTCCCTATTTCAGAATAATCAGTGGAAAGTAATGTATAATTTATTTACCGAGTCCCTTCATTAGACGAGCAATTGCTCCTACATCATTAAAAAAAGACAAGAAAAAGAAGCAGTTGTTTGAAATACTGTTACCAGTTTCCTTCATTAGCCAGAAGAACAATTACTGCTAATTTTATCTTTTCTTGGAATAAGTTTCTTGCTAGAACTCACAATGAACCTTTCACATCCAGCCACAGCAAAAGTGTTTTGGTCACTTTTAGTGTCACATTTTCTAGGTAACAAAAATTTTGGTTAATATGTAACATTGAAATATAGTAGTAGACAACCTTTTGCTATAGAAAATATATCACCTTTTCCTTGGAGAAAAAAACAATTAAGTCAATAATCATGTCATTCATTTGTAAGAGGCTTATTCATAATAAAATGGTAGAATTTTTAAAAACTCAGTTATTCCTTAGGAAAACATGTTAAGGAGAAGAAATTTATCATGCTGGTTTTCATTTAAACCATGTTAGACCAGAATTAGAATTTAGGAGTTATGTTTAAGCTGCTTTCTATTAGAACTTAATATAGATTTATCTCTGGGATACATTTAAAAAGCCTCATTGCCAGTTTTTCCTATTTGACCTACTTCTTTGGTATTTTGTAGGCATGATATATGTCTCTTAATGGTTTGAAATAGTCAATGCCCCTTCCAAAGTCCTAACATAGCCTCATCATCACTGGGGCTAACTAACTTCAGTAGGTGAAAGGAACTTTAAATTGCAAAATGAAATTGTTATTAACCATAGGAAAAATCTCCAACAATCAGAATGTTGGAAAAATTGCATGTCATTTTAATTTTTGGCTAGGAACATTTATTATCCTTCTATCATTGTGAGGAGAGAGGAAGCTCTGGTTCTTCCATTCTAAGCCAAGTCCTTAGATGAAATAGAAATCTTTGAAGCAAAAGGGGAAGTTTGAATTCTTATCAGGTTGTTTGGGGCTTATTTCCATTGAGGTAGGGCAATCGCTCCCTCAATTCTATTTGTGGTCTCAGACTGGTTCTTAAACTGAGGCAGATTCACTGACATATGTCCACCTTCCTTTTCCCTCGATCTCCCTTTCCAAGAAATACCTATCTTCCTTTACTGAGAATGCTCAGTATTTATCAGAAATGGCAAAAGTAAGCTCCGGGTGTGGCCTCAGAGAGACTACCTCCTCCTGGGGCTCAAAGCTTTCTCAAGTGGGCCAGCCTGCCTGCCTTCTGCCTGGTTTAGAACAAGCTGAGGGGTGGAGTGTGTTGGTAAAATATGTAGTTGGAGATGAGCACAGATAGGGAGGTAGTTACTCCTTCCATGCACAGTCTTCAGAATCGGTACCTTCTTGACAAATACAGAAGGACAGATGTGGAATTGACACGAGGATTGTTAAGACAATGAGAATAGTGAGCAAGCACTGTGAGAGCAAGACCTCCAAGCTTGCTGAGATAGAAATCAAAGCATCTCTCCATGTGAAAACCAACTATGTTTCTGGGGTGGATGCTCACTACTAGAACTAGAAATGAGAATGAAAACACATTTTCTTTTTCTCCTGTCCATTCAGAGTTGGAATAGGAACAGCAACCAAATCTTCCAGTTCCAGATCAGTGCGTACGTTTTAGCCATATTTTCCATTTGTCTTACACCGTTTGTATGGTGGTGTCTTAGCCATTCTTGGTTACACCATTTATATGGTAACAGAAATTGAAGGAGGCTGGGACATGGGGGCTTTCCGTTGTAGGCTATGATTTGGGGCATGTTCTCCAACTTCACAAGGGTCAACGCAGGAAAGTATTCAGGACAAGGACAACCTCTTGGCAGTAAACGGTCCAAGTTCCCATGAACTTTGGGGGGAAACAAATGAAATGTATGCGGAATCATCTGGGGATGTGATAGAGAGCACTGGGGCTCTGGTGGCAGGAAGCCAGGGTCCCCACACTGGGCAGACTTGCTCTGGAGCCTCCCCTACTGCCAGCTGATGCAATTCAAGCAGCCGCTGATGGGTAGGGATCTCTGCAGCCCACATACCCTAGGATGTAGGTCATGAGCCTGCCTTGGGGGGTAGGGGGACTGTCAGCTGCCACTGGCAGGACACAGAGCACATCAGTGTCCCAGGAATGCTGTTTTCGACTAAAAGGTGGGGAGAGTCACCACCGCAGCCTGGGAGTTGCATCTGCTACTTTAGCAGTGACAGCTGCAGATGAAGGGCTCCTTCCTGCAGTGAGTGTGAGCCAATACATGGACCTCTAGAGAAGAAAAATTCTGGGTGACCTGAATGTTGACCCATACTATGTGGTATGTGGCATAGGGACAAGAAAGCACATTCAACACTCTAAATGAACAACTCCACTAGAGTGGAGACAGGAGATGGAGTTGTTTTAAAAAAAAAAAAAAAGAAAGAAAAGAAAAGAAAAAGAAAAACACTGCAGTGTGTCTGCAGGATAATCCTCCTGATTGGATATTGAAGGAATCTGTTCTTCCTGATTTCTTACATGGGAGGAAGCTTGCACACACCGATAAAAAGGGTCTTGAAAGTGAATGCTGCATACCTTTTAAAAGGGCGCTGTGGTAAGGTCTCATCATAATGGAGAAGCTGGCAGAGCAGTTTCATTTCAGGAGCTGAGCTTATTCTGACCAGAGACCATGGGATGGGCTTCGGCCCCAGTGCAAGCAGGGCAGGAGCTTTCAAGACTGCGCCTCTTGCCAGAGCATTTATGCGCAGGAAACTCAGGAATCCAAAGCACTTCTGCGAATGTGGTGCCATCCCCTTAGGGATTGATGAGGAATGAGCCCTTGATTGCTTTGGTCTTGGAGTCAGCTCCATTTACCCTGCCCAAGCATTCAGACCAACAGCTGTGGATCGTCCCAGTCCCGGGGAGAACCGGACTTTTTAGGGTAAACAGATCTCACAGTGAATTGGTCTGTCTCAAAGCAAAAAGAGTGATACCGTCATTCAGACAGCAACTTGAATCTCGGAGGAGGAGGACATGTGATCAGGTGAGTACGGTCACTGTCTTGTCAGTGATTTGGGGAATATTTTATGCCAACTAAGTACAAAGCTGACAGCTTTAGTATAACCTGTTTGTTTCTATGTGGGACTTATTTGGACAGACATTAACATCATTCTGGGTTTGGTTTGCCAGTCTGGTGAGCCCTTGTTAAGCAGTGGTGGCTTGGTGATTGAGGCATTATACTTCCCTTACGTCTACCCCTCTCTGGGTTGCTACTCAAGCAGAGAAAAAAGAATGAGGGCAAAATATCTGGGTCTGGATAAAGTCTGCAAAAGAGGAAGGAATATCAGGGGACCAGAGCAATCAAGGGCATGGGGTATCCTTGGTCATTGATTCTTCTTGAGCCCTGGGGTTTATGGGAGAGTCATGGAGTTTGGAGTCTTCTTTGAAAGGAGACTGGGGAGGGACATGGCTGAGGTATTCAGCCGGCAACATTCCTGTGGCTTTGGTATGAATGGCACCCTCTGTGTTTGTGCAGTACACAACCTGCACAGTCATTCAGCTTCTCTGTAAGGAGTCCCAAAGTAGCCTGCTCCAAATCTCTACCATTGCTCCAAATCCATTTCTTTCTGAACCCTGTGATTTGGGCTCTGGTTTCCAGGGAAAGGAAAACCCTGCTTCTAGAGAGCTCTTACAGGACGAATTGGGCTCTAGACTGTCCTGAAAAATCAGACTCACAAAGTCTAGGTTAGAAGAATTCAGCTGACAACACAACTTTGGATTTTTCATCTGAAAAATGGAAAAATGCCCACTCTGTGGGCTTGTGGTGAACCATTAGCACGGAGCTTGGAACGCGGTCGGTCTTTCCACTTGTCCCCAAGCTAGTCCTCTTCTGCAGTTCCTCATCTTGGTGAATGACATTGTCATTTATCTACCTTCTCCAACTGGTAACTTCGTTCTTCTTCATCCCTTCCCCCACCCCCACTGGACCCCAGCATCATAAACACCCTGATGACCACAATGACTGGCAGACTGATTTCCTGCAAACCACTCCCACCCTGTGGCCAGGGAGATCATTTTGACAATATCTTTCCCACCTTTTCCACCCCTCCCCTGAAACCTCATAATCACTTCCCATTGCTTTTAGGAGGATGGACACACTCTTAGCATGACCCTGGGATCTGGACCTATCTGCTATTCCACTTATCCTGGTTTCTCCTTCTCCTCCCCTTGTCTTAAATAACTCCTACCTTCAGATTAAATGAAGACGAGAAGCCTCTTCTGAATGCACCCTGTCCACCCCCTCCCCAGCTCCTTGAGTTAATTCAGCCCTTTTGGTAATGTTTTCAGATTTCTTCTTTCTGCTTGTCGTTATATCTCTATTGGGCACGTTTGTTAGATCAATGCCAAATTGGAGAGAATAGGGACTAGGGTC
>NW_007085266.1:0-759 GCF_000164805.1 Carlito syrichta
AGACCCATCTCACTAGAAAGGACATACACAGACTCAAAGTAAGAGGATCGGAAACAAATTTTCAGGCGAATGGAACACAAAAGAAAGGAGGAGTCATGATCCTAATTTCAGACAAAATACCATTTAAGGTATCAAAAATTTAAAAAGATACAGAGGGCCAATACATAATGATAAAAGGTTCACTCCATCAACAAGAAATATCTATCCTAAACATATATGCACACAACATAGGTACGCCAACATTCATAAAGCAACTTCTAGGAAAACAAAAGAAAGACATTGACTCTAACACCATCATAACTGGGGACTTTAATACACCACTCACAACCCTTGACAGATCATCAGGACATAAAATCTGCAAGGAGATCTGGAACCTCAATGAGACTCTGGACCAAATGGACTTAATTGATACTTACAGAACACTCCATCCAAAGACCACAGAATACACATTCTACTCATCACAGCATGGAACATATTCTTAGATCGACCACATAATTGGACACAAATCAAACATAAGCAATTTTAAAAGGACTGAAATTCTACCATGCACCTTCTCAGACCACAGTGGAATAAAAAATAAACATTGACACCAACAAGGTCCCCCCAAAACCCACAAAGACATGGACACTAAACAGCATGATGCTAAACAACTCCTGGGTCAATGATGAAATCAAAACAGAGATCAAAAGATACCTGCAAATAAATGAAAATGAAGAAACATCTTACCAAAATCTCTGGGATGCCTTAAAAGCTGTAAAA
>NW_007085267.1:0-751 GCF_000164805.1 Carlito syrichta
CACACAAGTAGTCTAACTCAAAAAGCAAACAAAAGTGAACAAAACAAACAATCAAAACAATAAAATCAAAAATCAAAATAAGAAACCAGACTAGCTCTGGAGTCTTTCCTGAGTGTCTAAAGTCTCTTCAGCTGTGATCGCTAGTCTCTCCCCTTTCTTCTCACTGCAGGCAGATAGATTTACTCAATGCTTGGGTTGGTTCCCTTGGCTTGCTGCCTGAGAGATCTGCCTCAAGACTAAATTGTCCATATCTGATTAAGTGTAGGGGTGGGGCTTCCACCTCCTGTTTGGTGAGGTTACCTTAGAAAGAAACCCAGGTGGATGCTGCTCATAGATGGGCAGGGCAATGGCGATCTCTGCTGGAAAGTAACCATGGTGGGCAGCTCCTCTATCACTGATCTTTTCTTTCCATCCATCCTTTCTCTCCACTCATCCAGGTCCATGGATGATACACTATGACAGGCTATGGTGTTATGTGCTTGGTGTCAGGCACTAGAAATCAGCAATGTAGCTGGGTGATGCATATGGTGTGCCACCAGTGACTTGGAGTGGGGGGAGGGAGTCCAGAGTTCCTGGAACCAAGAGTCAAGAGTGGTTGTTCAGCACCCCCTTAAGATATACTGTTCCCTTACACAACCATGGGGGTCATAGTTCCCAAGTTAGAGGTTAGGCAGAGCTGGGTGGGTAAGTCATTGCAAGTCTCTGCCTGTCACAGTTCTCCAGCTGTTCTCTGGACCTGCTGTAGTCAGGG
>NW_007085268.1:0-1054 GCF_000164805.1 Carlito syrichta
GACCAACCAATCAGAGCTCATGTGAACCAACCAACCAGAGCTCACCTGAACCAACCATTTAGAGTCAGTGCTCACTTGCCTTGGCAATGGGGACCTCAGCTGTATCACAAAGCAGAAGGAATTGTAGCAACTCTTAAAACTGAAACAAAGAAACCAGGAAGTCCAAGCACAATGCATATTGTGCCATTTCTATTTTAGACAATGATTCCAGCAAACATCTGTGAAGAACTTAAAAGTTTAAATTAGACTTTGAAAACACTGTCGTCCTTTGAGATACATTTTTAAAAACTAGCTTTTCTAAAATAATATGCTGGTCACTGCCTCGCTCTAAAAAGTGACTTGTTTGGTCTTTCTGTGGAAGCAGAGTCAGTCAGTAATCACTTGCTGAGCGGCAGGCACCATGTGCTGAGCTCAGGGACGCACAGACACAGGAACATTGATTACCCTAAGACCCTCTGCACGAAAGGTCCTGGGATCCCCCACCTTACAACATACCCAAACCCCTGGGCTTGGTACTTGCTCTGGGGTCCCCAAGCAGAGCAGCCCGTGGGTGGGCTCTGCTCTGCAGGATCTCCTCCCCTCCCAGCTAGGCACATCCCCCTCAGCCTCCACCCTTCAAATTTCTCAGACCCCCTCTTTTCTGCCACAGGATAGGTGGCCCTGAGGTAGCATGTGTGGCTTTCTATCCAATCACCTTTGTCCTCCACCCTGCTATAATTCCTTCTGTCTTTGTGTTAACTCAAGTGAACATACCCACTTTTTTCTCATAAATATTTGAGGTGTCTGTTGGTGAGGGGTGTATTTTGATAATAAACTCAAAAAAGGCAGTCGACGAAGATGCTACTTTTGTTTTCAGGACACATGTCCTTTCCTGTGTGTCTCATGACACCTGTTAAGTGACCAGCAGGGAAGGATGGAGGAAGAGCCCCTTGCCTCAGTTGTCCACATCCACACACTTCAAGGGTCAGTTTTTGGGCAAAACAATATTCCATCACACGGTTTTAGAAAATGTCACGTTTTCTCGGCTGCAATTGTTCCCTGAATGTTTGATGCC
>NW_007085268.1:3075-3936 GCF_000164805.1 Carlito syrichta
AAGTGGCAGAAAGGAAGGGACTTCCAGCCCCTGGAGCTCAGGGTGCCAAAAGACCATTGTGTGGGATCGACCAGAGCCCAGAAGGCCTCACTCAGACTGTCTTATGTCAAGACACAAAAACTAAGGAGCTGCAGGGTGTTCCCTCTTTGCCCTCTCCTCAAGAAGCCCCAGACCCCAAACTCCAACACAAGAGCCAGGCAGCATAGAAGGATGTCTCAGCTTAGGGCCCTAAAGGGTCTGAAGCATGGATGAGGAGGGACTGGTACCATGTCATGCAGCTGCTGCAGCAAATTGCCACCAACTTGGGGCTTAGCACAAGAGTCTGTTCTCTCACAGTTTTGGGGGCCAGAAGTCTGGAATCCTGCAGTGGGCAGGGCCACAATCCCTCCAAAGACTCCAGGGAGGATCCTTCCTGGCTCTGCCAGGCTCTGGTGACCCTAGGTTCCCTGGGCTTGTGGCTGCATCAATATAATATCTGTCTTCTCCTCACATGGCCTTCGTGTGTGTGTGTGTGTGTGTGTGTGTGTGTGTGTGTGTGTGTGTGTGTGTGTCTGTGTCTTTGTCTTCCCTTTTCTGTTTCTCATAAGGACACTTGCCATTGGATTTAGGGTCCATCTGGAGAATCTATTATTCAAGAAAGTCCATGCTGAAAGTCTCAAATGTGTTATATCTGCAAAGATCCTTTCTTCAAATACAGTCACATTCAAAAGTTTCAGGTGTTAGGATGTAGATGTCTGTTATGGGGTCACCATTCAACCCACTCCAGGGCCTAGCACTTGGGGCTTGGAGTTCTTGCTCCAAGTTTCAGCTCCAAACTGTAGGCTTTACACACCACCTGTGCTGAACACAGGCTGGGACTTC
>NW_007085269.1:0-645 GCF_000164805.1 Carlito syrichta
TCAATAGGACAAGCACATAGGGTGGAGGATTGTTAAGAGACAACCGGGACAGCTTATCTGTAGTGAGTAGTTTGGAGATTTTTACACATATTATTTTATACTTTGCCATAACCCCATGAAGTAGGAACTATGAATATTCTCATTTTATAGATGAGAAAACCAAAGCATAGAGAGATATTTAGTAACTAGTTCAAATTCACACATGCCTAGGAATCTTGTTGCAGTTTCATGACTTAATCACTGTTCTAAAAATAGACTGGTTAATTCTGTAAGAGGCTTTGTATCGATCTATTATATTACTAGAGCATAAGAGTGGCTGTAATATTTTAATTGGCTTAATGTTTTACAAAGAGATGCATGTGTTCATCTAAAATACCTTTTTGCATTTTATTTGAAATAAAACTCTGGATAGAGTGCAAAGGCCTTAATAGATATACATAGCCAGATCTGACATGATTCTTTTAAAAATATGCAAAAATATTTTAATACCTTTACTTAACTCATGTTAATATGAGTCCTAGATTAGGCAAAAGAACAAAAAGATTGAAAGTAACTCAATCACTGATGATCTCTAAGTCTGCCCAAAGGGCATAAACACAAATATGTTTTGACATTCAATAGTCATCTGGCTCCATTCTTTTTTTC
>NW_007085270.1:0-1371 GCF_000164805.1 Carlito syrichta
TCATATTAGTTTCAGAAAGTGGGGTGGGTGTGAGGGCTGAGTGTTTAAAATGTTGTTACCTAAATATGCAAACTCTGTGACTAAAAAATCTATGAAGAGGTAAGTTACACAATCACACATAAAACTTTCCCATATGCTTAGCCAGTGTATACATAGTAGTGTCAAAATGATCATTAAATTCAACTCAATTCAAGAGATATAACCTTCTGAATTCTGAGCATTGGGCTAGCTATTTGATTAAGTTTTGGATTTCAATCTCTTGCTTTGGCAGTGTGTAAGAAAAGCTTAACCTAATCTCATCCTGATCAATGTAAATATAATCACTTCTCCTATATCTAGCATATTAGATCAAATTATTTGTTTCTGAAATAATACTGTTAAAATGACACCTGTGAATTTCCCATAGATAATAATGACTTCCAACATTAATTTCTCCACCATTCTACCACAAAATGTTGATTTAGGCTTCCCACAAAACATACAACTATTCAAAGAAAATTTGATCAAGAAAATGGGTTAGAATTGTTAAGAATAGCAAAATCAGTATTTTAAGTTCCAATCAAAATTAAGTTTAGGGTGGAGTGTTATATAATGACATAGCGCTGTGATGATTGATGTTGCTCTTGTACCTTGCCAAACTATTCATCCTTGTTTCTGTTAGCTGAAATTTAATACTGAGTAATACACAATAGCAGAAGTTTATGAGATGTGATTACTCAGAGAAAGTAATGAAAATTTCCAAATTGTTCAAATCAGTTATAGCCTTTATCTTAGCCCTAATTTATACAACTAATATAATTTTTATGCACCAAATAACACTTTTCTGCATGCTTTGATAGACAATAGTTATTATCAAGTGTTTTTAGTAGAAATCACTGCCTGCAACTAATGCTGATTTTCAAATTCATCCATAACAAAGTTTAATTTAAAAATTTTGCTATTTTAATAAAACTTGTTATTTATGTCAGGAATAGAACTAGAAAAAATAATGGTTGTGTTTAGTTATGTTGATAAAAGAAGTATAAGAACATGAGTAGAACACTGAGTGCTCACTAAGTCATTGAAATGGGAAAAAATAAAATTTATGGAACTTCCATGGATATAAGAAAAATTTATAGGAGTGTTAGAAAATATGTGATATGTGATCTGGCATATGTTGAGTATTATCATTCTGGCTCATGTGTGAAAAATGTACTGATGGTCACAAGAATGGAATCAGATCTCTCATATGCTAGATAAAGTCTTGCAAAATGTGTACTGAAATGGTAGTTGTAGTGGTAGGGAGAGGTGGTTGCATGCGAGTGAGTTTTGAAGAAAAAGTCAATAGAATTTGCTAATATATCAGATTAGAAATATAAGATAATGATGCCT
>NW_007085271.1:0-1333 GCF_000164805.1 Carlito syrichta
CACCATATGAAAAAGTATGGCTGAATGTAAGATAAATGCAGAAGAAAGAATATAGCAATGACCTATACCTGGTGCTTGGTAAAGCATGTTATTTTGGAATTGACCAAGTGTTTAACGAAACTTAACCTGCTATACAGTATTTACATTCAAGTATCCAAAAGTAGAGGTAGAATCTGAATCAGTTCATAATATTGCTTATTCTTTCTTGGCTCACAATCAGACACTGAGTACATAAACAATAGTTTTTCTTATGTTGTTTCACCATCAATTTACATCTGACTAAGTGGGACAATATATTTTATTTTCCTTAAAAACAGAAACTGACATTTGTGTGATGTAACTGAATATGCATTTTTTTAAAGCTGGCTCCAAAACTTCTTATTAAGCACTACTTCATAGAAAATAACAAATTATGTGTTTTGGTCTGATTGTTTAAAATAGGTATTTCCAAGTAGGAAAAAAACAGAATGAAAATACTTTGAAAATGTATTAATGACTGTAGACATAAAAAGTATTCCTGAAAATAAAGCTGATGTGAATTTGATACAAATTGAATATATTTGAAATGGAAAGTAAAAATACAATATGCCTGGATAGAATTATGTAAATGGCATGGGCAAAATTTTCCCCTGGGGATAACTTTAGCATGTTCTCTAAATTCATTTTTTTAAAAAAGGAAAAGAGGAGATAATCCTTTTATGATTCCTCAAACTGATGCAGAGTTTATTCTTGGAATAATAAATTAATAAAACAAATATTTTAAATGAATTAACATATGGGGCTCTTTATAAATATGAATTGTCTCTGCTTTGTTATGGTAATCAAACATGCTTATTACTTCAGTCATTTGACAGTGCTCTCAAATGAATCACCTTACTATAATTGTTCTCATTTTTAGACATATGTCTTTTCATTAGATGTAAGTGTTCATTTCTTAGGCATGAATATTTATTTTAAGCAGGCAGAGTGGAAAATATCAACAACATAAGATTAGGGTCAATAGACAAGTGGAGTTCTTAAAACAGATTAATATATCTTGAATATGCTGTCATGGTTTTAAGCTTCATTTTCTCATTTGTGTGGTTGAGGGAAAGATATATGTTTAACTTGTTTTGAAGATCAAATGAGGTAATGTATTTGAAAAAAACAGAGTACTATTTACATACAATTATTATTATATTCAGGAAGTAACTTAGATCAATAATCCAGCAGGAGAGACATTTATGTTTTCAGATACTCAAGACAAATAAACATAATTACAGTGTGGGTCATAGTGTCATTTTTTCTTTACTTAACAATAACTCTATTGACCTAAACAACCACCAGAGGTGTG
>NW_007085272.1:0-824 GCF_000164805.1 Carlito syrichta
ATATTCTCTATAGCATTGTATTCTCTTCCATTTTTTTATTTTTAATATAGAGTAATAATTTAAAATTTGACCAAAACAGAATAGTTCAGGCTTTTGGGTATTCTCAGGTTTTAATGTATTGAAAAACAATTTTATTATTAATATTCTCTTATGATATTACCTTAGAAGCAATTTTGTAGGCTTAACTATTAATAAAATAGTGCCTGCGAAGCAAATGGGCTTTCATGCATTTTAACATAAAATTTGCATTCATTGAAACAACATCTCAATATTTTAATCAAAAGTCCTCAAATGTATAGATCGTTCCCATTTATGACTTCCAACATTTTTCCAAGACAACAAAAATTTATCCGTGTATATTTTTTCTGCTGTTCCAGAAAGTTAGCTTTCAATATATTAACCCTGATTTTTAACCTTACAAAATACAAACAACAAAAATACAGAAATATAAATCATTGCGAGTGGTGAAAGAAACTGCACTTCATGCTTAGGTGATTTCAGTTTACACAGCTCAAGGCACTGGTAATCTGACACAGGTCTCCTTTAACAATATGTAATGAGGCCTTCCCTAGAGATTCTCACTACAGTGCATTGCATTTAGCTGAATATGTGCACAAAAGACTCACTGGACGTAGATTTTATCACTCAGACTACTCAAAATTATATGCAAACTACTGAAAAAGAAAAACATGCAGGCATCAAGTTTTCTTTTTTTAAATCTTCCTTACCGATAGATAAAAGTCACAAAAGGCAAACACTTGAGGCTATCGTGCTCATTAAATTTTAAAATTCCATTTCTGCATTTTTCTATTTGTGCAAATAAA
>NW_007085273.1:0-300 GCF_000164805.1 Carlito syrichta
ACCTTTAGATCAGAATCAGTCAGTTTAAAAATGTTTTCCAGCCGGGCTTGGTGGCTCAGCCTGTAATCCCGTGCCTTTGGGAGGCTGAGGTGACTGAATTGCCTGAGCCCACGGGTTCGAGACCCGCCTGGGCAGCGAGACCTCATCTCTACAATAAATCAAAAAATCAGCCGGGCGTGGTAGCACATGCTTGTAATTCCGGCTACTTGGAAGGCTGAGGCGGAAGGATCGCCAGATCCCACCGGGCTGAGGTGGCAATGGCCGGGAGCGGCCACTGCCCTCCAGTCTGGGCGAGAGAGT
>NW_007085274.1:0-1152 GCF_000164805.1 Carlito syrichta
ATTGGAAGATCAACATTATGAAGATGTCCATCTTACCTAAGGCAATCTACAAATTCAATGCAATACCCATAAAATTACCAACAACATTCTTCTCAGACCTGGAAAAAACAACACAGGAATTCATATGGAAACACAAACGTCCAAGAATAGCCAGAACAATCCTCAGCAAAAAAAACAAAGCAGGTGGTATCACATTACCAGACTTCAAACTTTACTATAAAGCTACAATCATCAAAACAGCTTGGTATTGGTACAGGAACAGGCATATAGATCAATGGAATAAAATTGAGATCCCAGAAGCAAAACCTCAATTTCTCAACCAACTCATCTTCGACAAAGCCCCCACCACCTATCACTGGGGAGAGGAGAACCTATTCAGTAAATGGTGCTGGGAAAACTGGCTGAACACATGCAGAAGATTGAAACAGCACCCTTATCTATCCCCATGCACAAAGGTTAACTCCAAATGGATCAGAGACCTAAATGTAAAACCTCAAACCGTAAGAACCTTAGAAAAGAAAGGAAATACCCTCATGGAAATCGGAACTGGCATCCAATTCCTGAACAAAACCCGAAATCCACAGGTCATAATAGAGAAGATAGACAAATGGGACCTTATTAAACTGACAAGCTTCTGCAAAGCCAAAGAAACCATCAAGAGAGCAGGGAGACAGCCTACAGACTTGAAAAAAGTATTTGCCAACTCTAGGTCTGACAAAGGCTTAACATCCTGAATCTATAAGGAGCTGAAACGTACCGAAAAGAAAAAAACAAACAACCCCATTATAAAATGGACAAAAGATATGAACAGACACTTCAAAAAAGAAGACATTCACGCAGCCAACAAACACATGAAGAAATGTTCAACCTCACTAATCATCAGGGAGATGCAAATCAAAACCACACTGAGATACCACCTAACTCCAGTCAGAATGGCAATTATCAACAACTCAAAAAATAACAGCTGCTGGAGAGGGTGTGGTGAAAAGGGAACACTTCTACACTGTTGGTGGGAGTGTAAACTAGTGCAACCTCTGTGGAAAGCAGTGTGAGGATTCCTAAAAGCTCTAAAAATCGACCTTCCATATGACTCCGCAATCCCCTACTGGGAATATACCCTGAAGAACTCAAATCACTCTATAAAAAAGATAC
>NW_007085274.1:1567-17591 GCF_000164805.1 Carlito syrichta
ATCGGGGGATGGGATTAACAGTAGTAAATATCTGTCTGGGGATGGGGAAACACCTCTTAACAACAGGGTGCCTGAATGAAACATAATTGTACTCCTAACCCTTAACTGTACCCCACAAAACCATAATAAAAAATATTGATTAATAAAAAAAAGCAAACTTCAAATACATTATGACTAACTTTTGTACAAATTTTTAAACAAAATGTCACTGACTTACTTCCTTTGAGCAGAAGTAAGCAGAAAATTCTCTGAGTGTGTACTGCAAATTATAATCTAATGAAATGACTGCAGAAACGTTTGAGTATATGAAACACAGAAATTAAAATGTTGGAGAACTTAAATTGGTTAAGTATACAGATAAAGATAAGAATCCACAAAAAGTTATTTGCATAGAGAGAATTAAAACATTATACAGGAGTCCCCCTGCATATCTTTTGCATGCAATGAAATGATTATCTATATCATAAATTATATATAATTCCCATTCCATAGACTATTATTCTATGACGATAAATTATTGTGAAGTAATACCTTTTGTCATAATCAATTTCTTGGCCAGGCGCGATGGCTCAAGCCTGTAATTCCAGAACTTTGAGAGGCGGAAGCAAGAGGATTTCCTGAGCCCAGGTGTTTGTGACCAGCCTGGGTAAACTGGCGAGACCTTGTCTCTGCAATAAATGAAAAAATAAGTGGGCGTGGTAGAATGCACCTGCAGTTCCAGCTAATTGGAAGGCTGAGGCGAAAAGATCTCCTGAGCCCAGTAGGTCAAGGCTGGAGTGACCATAGTGTGACACTGCACTCCAGCCTGAATGACAGAGTGAGATGAGACTCCAACTCAAAAAATTAAAAATAAAAAAACATAAATTTCTCAATCAAGTATCCTCAAAATAAATTGTTCAAAAACTATATATGAACAAGGAAAAGCTTATGTGATTCTAGGACTCAGAGGAAGCAAGTCAAAAAAATTAACATTTTATGAATTTTTTTTAAAGAATGATTTATTTTTGGAGTGAAACACATTAAATTTATGTGTACAGAACATAAGACACTGTGATGTAGCACCACATAAATATAGAGGTTGGTTTATTTATATGTATATTATCTTAGGGTGTATGTAGTACTGGAAAGTAATTTAATATAATGATTTTTAAATATAGATTTTTAAAGTAGATAAGCTAAATCTAAATTCCAGCTGTAATTTGCTAGGTATGTAACATTTGGTCAAGCAATTCAATCCTATAATTCCTCATGTCCTTATATGAAAAATATGGGGATAAAAATATAGCTACCTTATTTTTAAAGGGTTTTTTTTACAGTACCAAGAACCTAATAATGAGCCGGGTTCGGTGGCTCAGCCTGTAATCCCGCACCTTTGGGAGGCTAAGGTGACTGAATTGCCTGAGTCCGCAGGTTCGAGACCCGCCTGGGCAGCGAGACCTCATCTCTACAATAAATCAAAAAATCAGTTGGGCATGATAGCACATGCCTGTAATTCCGGCTACTTGGAAGGCTGAGGCGGAAGGATCGCTGGAGCCCAGCAGGTCAAGGCTGTGGTGGCGGGAGCGGCCACCGCACTCCAGTTTGGGCGACGGAGTGAGACTCCAACTCAAAAAAAAAAGAACCTAGTAATGAACCTATTGTGAAATATGTTAAGTTGTGTCTTCCCTTTTTAAATTTTTTTTGCTAGTTTCTTTTCTATTTCCCTTTACATATTCTTTTAGTTACATTGTCATCATGAACAAATTTAATATTAGCTAATTTGTGTGTGTGTGTGTGAACTACATTGAAATTAAAAGTGCAGCATCATAACTCTATGAAAATTAACATTTTATAAATATTTTTGAAAGTGATTTTTTGGAGTAAAATACATTTAATTTATGTGTATAGAACATAATATGAGAGATTGTGACATACCACTGCATAAATATAAAGATGGGTTTATTTACTTGTATATAGACTTAGGGTATATGTGGTACTGGAAAGTACTAGAATATAACGATTATTATAAAATATTCTGAAATAAATAAAACATGGTGACATCTGAGGGTATTTTATAATGGGAAGAAGACAAGCAAGTCTTGGACAAAATCTTGGCACATGGCCAGACAGTCATCAGTCAACTAATATCATTCAGAAAATCATAGCAACAAGATTCCACAGATGTAGAAAAAGAGATTGCAAAATTAATTCCCAAATCAGCTTGACTTTAATTTTCTTCTTTTCTGGTAGAAATTTCATAAGTCATTATTATTATTATTTCTTTGTAAATAACCTATCTGGTTTCCTGTTTCTTTTTTTCTATTTCTCCTCACAAAATCCCATACTTTCTGTATTCTTTTTTGTTTGTTTGGTTTTGAGTTGAAGTCTCATTCTGTCACCCAGGCTGTAGTGCAGTGACACACTCACGGCCACCACAGTCTCAGTCTGCTGGGCTCAGATGATCCTTGCACCTCAGTCTTCCAAGTAGCTGAAACTACAGGCATGTGCCACCATTCCTGGCTAATTTTTTTTTAATTTATTGTGGAAATGAGGTCTCACCAAATTGCCTAGGCTGGTCTCGAACCTTGTGAGCTCAGGGAATTCTCTCACCTCAGCCTCCCAATGTGCTAGGATTATAGGTGTGAGCCACCATGCCTGGCCCACTTTCTAAATTCTAACACTCAGAGCATTTTTCTGCTGAAGTTTGCTGGAGAAAAAAAAACACAAGAATGTTTAATGATTTTATTCATAAACATATAATATCAGATTGACATCAACTATTTCACAGAAACCCTTACAGAGTCTTTGTCTTTCCACTGTATTTGCTTTCATATGCCCTACAAATACTATCTCCTAATTGTTAGCTTCCATTCTAAAAGATTCTCTACACTCCTCCTCTCTCTTCATCCATGTCTGATGACAGTATTGCATATTCACTTTGAAAATGGAAGATAGCTAATGAGACATCTTGTCCCTTGCCATACCAAACCCAAAAACCTATGTACCCTTTGTGCATTTTTTTTCTACCCTCCCTTACAATGAAAAGCATTTCACAACTCTAATTTCCTAAAGTTTAGATCTCTACTTGTACTATAAAATCTTAGTGCTTCCTAAACTATCATGTATAGCAATCACTTTGAAAACTCTTTTTTTTTTTGTCTGAATCTCACTCTGTCATTCAGGCTGGAGTACAGTAGCACGCTCACAGCCACTGCAGCCCTGAATTGCTGCGCTCAGGCGATCCTTCTGCCTCAGCCTTCCAAGTAGCTGGAACTACAGGTATGTGCTACTATGCTTGGCTGATTTTTTGATTTATTGTAGAGACGAGGTCTCACCAAGTTGCCCAGGCTGGTCTCGAATCCCTGAACTCAGGCAATCCGCTTACCTTGGCCTCCCAAAGTGCTGGGATTATAGGCTTGAGCCACCGTGCCTGGACTGAGAGCTCTTTAAAGGCATAGGTTCCTGGATTACATCACAGAAATTCTAAGTATCTCTTCCATTTCATCTTTGCCATTCCAAGTTGTTGTATGCACATATGCATACACATTACACCCAGGCATATATATGCACATACCTAATCATGCACATATATACCTACAAACACCTACATACGTACAAACACATACACAAGCACACCTATTCATTCCCACATTCAAACAGTACCCAAATATACACGGGTACATATACTTTATCTACATTATACACATACACACACACACACACACACACACACACACACACACACAGAGAGAGAGAGAGAGAGAGAAAGAGAGAGAGACATACACTGTTTGGGCAAAATTTTGCCCTCCTAAAATTTATATGTTGAAGTTCTAACTTCTAGTACCTCAGAATGTCATTACATTTGAAAACAGGGACTTTCAATAGGTAATTAATGTAAAAAATGAGACCATATAAGTTGGCCCTAATAGTAACACGACTTACATCCTTATAAGAAGAGAATAGGCTGGGCGAGGTGGCGCAAGCCTGTAATCCCAGCACTTTGGGAGACCGAGGTGAGAGGATCGCCTGAGCTCAGAGGTTCAAGACTAGCTTGGGCAAACTATAATAAATAAAATTAGGCAGGCGTGGTGGCATGTGCCTGTAGTTCCATCTACTTGGAAGGCTGAGGTGGAAGGATCGCCTGAGTCCAGCAGGTCAAGGCTGTGGTGGCCATGAGCATGCCACTGCACTTTAGCCTGGGTGACAGAGTGAGACTAACTCAAAAAAAAAAAAAAAAAAAGAAGAAGAAGAAGAGGAGAATAGGACAGAAACATGTGCAGAAGAAAGACTATGTAAAAACATAGGAGAAAGCTATCTGCTGACCAAGGAGCAAAGCATCAGAATAAAACCAAGCTTGCCAACACCTTGATCTTGGAATTCTTGCCTCCGGGGATGTGAGAAAACAAATGTCTGTTGATTAAGTCACCTGGTTCTTGGTATTTGTACGGCAGCTCTAGTAAACTAGTAGAGATACATACAACTATCCTTCCCTATGCACGCACACATACACACACACACACCCCAGTGGACAATTTTCAGCAACACTAGTCTTATTTCATCTATTTTTGGATGTGCCAAGTTTACGCCTATGGTAGGGACTTTGGACACACTTGCCATTTTGCTTGGAATGCTTTTTTTCTTTGCTTATATTATTTTTTTTTCTCCTTTCAAGTTTTATCTTATGTCACTTCTGCAAAGAACCTATATAGGGCAGGTAATCATCTTCCTTTCCATACTTATCTAACTCTGCCGGTACAAGTTTCATTCAAATCAAATGCTATGATATGAAGTCTTATCATTTCTTATTTGCCTTTGAAATTTTGTTTTGCTTAGTAGACCGTGAAGGTAACAAACTCCAGGATGGTAGAATCAACATTGTTTTTTTTTAAAACTCCTATTACCAGCACTTAATCCTAGTACAAGCACAATGCCTAAAACATGGGAGATACTCATATTTGTTGTGTGAATATAAAAAAATTCTAGATTTGGTCTCTTTTGGATTGTTAGCCTAAGTGCATATGTGTGGATGGACATGTGTGTGTATGTTTATGTGTGTGTGTGATGTGTGCATTATTGTATTTTCTGCTGGAACAAAAGTGGGAATAAATCAATTGCCTAAACAACTGTTACCTTTTTTCTGTTAATGATTTCCAAAAACCTTTTGTTTCCAGATGCAAGTGAGGCTTAATGACTCAGTTTGCTATGTTCTCCAGAATTGTATACATTTTGAAAGAAGTTACCATGCATATTAAGATAATGTAAGTATGAGTTAATGAACAGGATTTGTAACAAAGTGTCTATGAGGAGCTTGAGAGAGGACAGGCAGATAAAATTCAGTTGTTTACAAATTATATGATGGGAATAATAACAAGGAAGAGAACTCTGAAAGAGAACTATTTGGGGAAATAGATAACATAACTAATACAATTTTATATGCTACCTTCAATATTATATTGGGATATCCAAATTGAATGGTTCGGTTTGTACCGAATTCAACTCTGGAACATGAGATAGAGTTCCATGATAGATTTACAAACGTGCTACTGTAATACCTTGGTGTTCTCACTAAAGTCATAGAAGAAAACAACTTCTTTTTGTTTGTTTTTATCAGTCGGAAAAAGGATGCTGCTCAAATACCAGAGTCTGATGCAGCCCTTCAATAGATGTTTTAGTAATAGATGTAGGCTAACACATGCTCTTGACTTCACTCTAGTGTTCTAGTATATTTTTTTTTGAAAGATATGCTATTTCTTAGTTTCTATCATCATTTCCCACTGTAATGAAGTCCATTTCAGTCATTAGTTGGTTTTAGTCTTAGTTGTTTGTATTAAAGACAGCGTATATATGTACCACATTTTTTAAATCCAGTCCTCTTTCAATGGGCAGCACGGTTGGTTCCATGTTGCCCATATACACGATGGAATATTATGCAGCCATAAAGAAGGACAAAATTATGAATTTCACAGCAACTTGGATGAATTTAGAGTCTATAATACTAAGTGACTATCATAGAAACAAAGAACTGAGTTTCACAAGTTCTCACTCATAAGTGGACTTTGAACAATTATCCTAATACTATGAAAAAAGGATTGGCAGTCTTGGGAAATTGCTGGGGGCGGTGCTTGATTGGCAGTGGTAGGATTCTGACTTCTGATGGGGAAATGGGGACACATCTCACCAACAATGGTATCTGCATAATGAACCTTTGTATACTTAACCCTGAATTGTACCCCACATCTTTAAAATTAAAAAAAAAATACAATGAATGCAATAAAGTAAATCTACTGCTGTCTTTAAAATTTAACTTTTAAAGACAGCAGTAGATCATGCATTTCTCCAGGGACAGCAGACTATTTGTGCCTAATCATCACTGGTTAACGGATGTCACTGTTGTTGTTGTACAAGTACCCAAAATACAGAAGATTGAAACCATTTTTCCATGATCAAATGTAGTTTACAATAGTCGTATACAGCTTTGATGGAGCTAGTCTGAAGGGAAGGAAAGCAATTATATTCAATTACTAAGTACTATTTGCAGTTCATGGTGAGTCAAGTCTAAATGGCAAGTTCTATAAGCTAGGTTATCTTGATTTTTCCCCTAATAATTAATGTAATGATTGTAAATTATTATTGATAACAGTAAATTAAGTCACATACTATATATCCAGTGGGTGATAAACCCCCCCAAAAAAATCAAATATGCAATGTGGTCTATAACTCCTCATCTTATTATATAGCCTTACACAGGTACAGGTATTTAAAAGTAGGGCATAGTACTATAAGATAAGATGGACTATAAGAAGAGTGACTATAAAATAGTAATTGTTGGTTGCACTGTTAATTTAAAAACCTAAGAACAAAGATCTTAATCCAGCATGCTGTGATTTGAATTATTTGTTTCTAACAATTGATTTGTTAGAAGATATCTGACGATGTCTAGAGAGACATCATTTGTTCTTCAATAGTGATATCCTAAGTGTAACTGACATTTGAGAATTATCTAACAAGGCTATTTGAAATATTAAACCACAAAATCTTTGGAACTGGGTAAGACTGCATTTATATTTTCGTACACTGTACAACATTTCTTCAAACTAAGTCAGTTTTTCAAATTGACTTTTTAAATTTAATTTTTAATGTCATTATTTGAGATATGTCTATCTTTTAATCTAATATCAAACACACAATAGTGACTCTGAAAATTTTTGATCTCTGTACAATAGAAAGTTACATTACCAAAATATTCCCAAAGATATTTGAGTTTTTAAAAATAGATTTTCAATTTGATAGTTTTAACCTGTGATGAAATTTGTAAGTTCACTCCCTAAAACAGACATTTCATCTCATTGCTTCCAGTTTTTTGGCAGAAACAAAAAAGTGAATAGCTAACACCTGGTTACTAGTTACCATCCAACCTTGCAATTTCTGCCTCTGTGGAAATGAAGTTTGAATCTTAGAAGTCTAAGTAAAACAGAAGTTTTAAAGGTTTAGCCTTGTCTTCTATAATACAATAGTTGTGCTCGGGGGAAGAAAATTTTAAAAATATATGAAAATCTATTGAAAAATCCAACTTTAATAATTTGCTCTAGAATGTAGAAATAGAAATATTGCCAAATGGTGATAACTCCACTTGTCATAATACTATTCTTTGTTAATTTAGTTTATTAACATTTTAAGATAAAATTAGCCATAAATCTTAATGGATGCATATGTTTTTATATTTGAAATCAAATCTTCTTGTGAATATTCTACCACTGAAGTATGATCAATATTTCATTCCATATCTTTATGAAAGAAAGTAAATTTGGAAATATAATTATAAGATTTTAACTTTACAACAACAGTAGGAAGTAAGGTAAATTTATACTTGTGCTTAGTATAAAATGTTGTTTGTGTATAGCATGTAAAATAATATGAGACAAGTTCTAACAGGACTTTAAGACTTGTTATTATCAATTTGCTTATTATATATGTGCAAATATGTATATTTTTCATACAATTATGAAAGCTTAATTATAGATGTGATTTTATAGGTCTGAACTTCAAATGAATTAATGAAGCTCTTAAGTAATATATTCTTAGCTGGGCACGGTAATGTGCATCTATAGTTCCAGCTATTTGGAAGACTGAGGCAGAGGGATTGCCTAAGCCCAGCAGGTTGAGGCTGCAGTGGCCATGAGAGTGCCACTGCACTCCAGCCTCAGCAACAAGATTGAGACTCCAACTCAAAAAAAAAAAAAAAAAGAAAAATAATATATTCTGCCCCGCACCATTATTGGATCACTTCTGACCAAGCGCCTGACCTCTTACATCTGATACAGATATATTTACAAGTAACCCAAATAAATTTGTAAAGTTAAGATTCTTATATTTAACAAAATCATAAATAAGAGTCAAATAGCTTTAAAATTTACTTAAATTTTGCTAAAATATTCATAGAGGGAGTACAATTTTTCCATATTTTTTGTCAAAGAAAACAAGTCTAAAAACATTATAACATCTCATCTTTGTCTCTCAAAATCCCTCAGATTACAGCATTGTTCCTTAGAATTTATATTTTGTCTCTTATCCCTAAAAAGTTCATGCTTAAGAGAGATCTCCTTCTGT
This sequence comes from Carlito syrichta, assembly GCF_000164805.1. Lineage (NCBI taxonomy): Eukaryota > Metazoa > Chordata > Mammalia > Primates > Tarsiidae > Carlito > Carlito syrichta. The sequence goes on from NW_007085274.1 coordinate 10,154, forward strand.
TCCACCTTTTATTTCAGGGGTCCCCAAACCCAGGTCACAGATCAGTACAGGTCTGTGGCCTGTTAGGAACTGGGCTGCATAGGTGGAGGTGAGCGGTGATCTCGTAAGAAAAGCTTAATTTGTATTTACAACTTCTCCCCATCACTTGCATAACCACCTGAGCTCCACCTTCTGTCAGATCTGCGGGGCCATTAGATTTGCCTAGGTCTATATGCCTGTTCTTGTTTTGGCTACTCCTGGGCATTTATGTTTCCATAGGAGTTCCTGTATTGTTGTTTTCAGGTCTGAGAATAATGCTGCTGGTATTGTGTTAAATCCATATATTGCCTTGGGTAGAATGGACATCTTAACAATGTTGATTCTTCCACTCCATGAACACGAAATATTTTTCCATTTGTTTGTGTCATCTTTGATTTCCTTGGGCAACGTTTTATAGTTTTCAGTGCAAAGGTCTTTCACTTCTCTGGTTAGGAAGATGCTGAGGTATTTCATTTTGGAGGGTTGCCATTGTGAATGAGATTGTGTTTGTTATTGGGGTTCCTGTTTGTTTATTTTTGTTGTACAGGAATGCAACTGACTTTTGAACATCAATTTTATACCTTGAGACTTTGCCAAAGTTCTTTATCAGTACAAGAAGATCTTTGACAGATTATCTTGGGTTTTTGAGGTGTAGAATCATGTCGTCTACAAAGAGAACCAATTTAACTTCTTCTTTTCCTATTTGGATACTCTTGATTTCCTTCTCTTGTCTAATTGTTCTAGCTAGGACTTCCAATATTATGTTGAACAAGATAGGTGAGAGTGGACATCCTTGTCTTGTTCCAGTTTTCAGGAGAAATGGTTCCAATTTCTTTCTGTTCAGCAGTATGTTAGTTGTGGGTTTCTTGTAGATGGTTCTTACTATTTTTAAATTTTTTTATTTTCAATTTTCTTTTAATATTATTAAAAGAACAATAAAATAATTGAATTATTTAGTAATTATATGGTATTTTACTCATTATCGAAATCCTTGACATATTTAGGTTCTCAAATAATAGCGAACAGGACAACACTTTCCAGAACACTTTTCTTTTTTTTTTTTTTTCCTTTAATTTTTATTTTAAAATCGTGGGGTACAATTCAGGGTTAGGTATACAAATATTCATTGTGTAAGTACCCTAGTTAATGAGGTGGGCCCCCTTTCCCAGGCAGATTTCCCCTATTGTCAATCCCATCTCCTCATCCCCTCCCCTGCAGTTTCCTGTTACTGTCAATCCTTTTCTTATAGTATTATCATAGTTGTTCAAGGTCCACTTATGAGTGAAAACATATGATACTCAGCTCTTTGTTCCTGTGAGAGATCACTCAGTATTATAAACTCTAATTCCATTCAGGATGCTGTGAAGCTCATGATTTTGTTCTTCTTTATGGCTGCATAATTTTCCATTGTGTATATCTACCACATTTTTTTAATCTAGTCCTCTTTTGATGGGCAGCACGGTTGATTCTACATTCTTGCTGTTGTGAACAATGCTGTGATAAGCATATGTGTGCAGGTATCTTTTATATAGAGTGATTTGAGTTCTTGCGGGTATATTCCCAGTAGGGGGATTGCAGGGTCATATGGAAGGTTGAGTTTTAGAACTTTTAGGAATCGCCACACTGATTTCCACAGAAGCTGTACTAGTTTGCACTCCCACTAGCAGTGTAGAAGTGTTTCCTTTTCACCACATCCTCTCTAGCAACTGTTATTTTTTGAGTTATTGATGATGGCCATTCTGACTGGAGTTAGGTGGTATCTCACTGTAGTTTTAATTTGCATCTCTTTGATGACTAGTGAGGCTGAACATTTTTTTTCATGTATCTGTTGGCTGCTCGTATGTCTTCTTTTGAGAAGTGTCTATTCATATCTTTTGCCAGCTTTGTAATGGGGCTGTTTATTTTTTTCTTTTCAGTATGTTTGAGTTCCTTGTATATCCTTGATATTAGGCCTCCATCAGACATGGAGTTAGCAAATGATTTTTCCCACTCTGTGGGCTGTCTCCCTGCTCTTGATTGTTTCTTTGACTTTGCAGAAGCTTGTCAGTTTAATGCGGTCCCACGTGTCTATCCTACCTCTTACGGCGTGGGTACTTCAGGTTTTGATTAGGAATTGGTTGCCAGTTCCAACTTGCATAAAAGTGTCTCCTGCATTTACTAAGGTTATTACAGTTTGAGATTTTACATTTAGGTCTGTGACCGATTTAGAGTTAATTTTTGTGTATGGGGATAGGAAGGGGTCCTCTTTCAATCTTCTGCATGTGGTCAGCTAGTTTTTCCAGTACCATTTACTGAATAGGTTCTCCTCTCCCCAGTAGTGGGTGGTGGAGGCTTTGTTGAAGATGAGTTGGTTGAGAAATTGAGGTTTTGCTTCAGGAATCTCAATTCTATTCCATTGGTCTATATGTCTGTTCTCGTAACAATACCAGACTGTTTTGATTATTGTACCTTTAAAATAAAGTTTAGAGTCTGGGAGTGTGATACCACCTACTTTGTGTTTTTTTATTTGTTTGCTTTTTGTTTTTTGTTTTTGGGATTTTTTTTTTACCTAGGATTGTTTTGGCTTTTCTTGGTCATTTATGTTTCCATATGAATTCCTGTATAGTTTTTTTCTAGGTCTGAGAAGAATGTTACTGGTAATTTGATGGGTATTGCATTAAATCTGTAGATTGCCTTAACAATGTTGATTCTTCCAATCCATGAGCATGGAATATTTTTCCACTTGTTTGTGTCTTCTTTGATTTCTTTGAGCAGTGTTTTGTAGTTTTCATTATAAAGGTCTTTCAAATCTCTGGTTAGGAAGATGTCAAGGTATTTCATTTTTATTGTGAATGGTATTGTGCTTTTTATTTGGGTTTCCTTTTACTATTGGTGTATAGAAATGCGATTGTCTTTTGCACATTTATTTTATATCCTGAGACTTTGCCAAAGTTCTTTATCAGTACAAGGAAATTTGTGGCACTTTGTTTCTCCTTGGTTTTCAAGGTATACAATCATATCATCTGCAGAGAGATAACTTGACTTCCTCTTTTCCTATTTGGATACTTCTGATCTCCTTCTCTTCTCTGATTGCTCTAGCTAGGACTTCCAAAGCTATGTTGAACAGGAGGGTTGAGAGTGGGCATCTTTGTCTTGTTCCAGTTTTCAGGGGATATGGTTCCAATTTTTGTCTGTTTAGTAGTATGCTGGCTGTGGGTTTCTCAAAGATGACTTTTACTATTTTGAGGTATGTTCCCTATGCCCAGATGTTCACGGGTTTTTATCAAGAAGGGTTGTTGGATTATCAAAAGCTTTTTCTGCATCTAATGATATACTCATGTGGTTTTTGTTTTCATGTCTGTTGATGTATTTAATTATGTTTATGATCTTTTGAATGTTGAACCAACCTTGCATCCCAGGGATAAAGCCTACTTGGTTGTGATGGATGATTTTGAGATGTGTTGTTGTATCTAGTTTGCTAGGATCTTGTTGAGAATTTTGGCATCTATTTTATCAAAGATATTGGCCTGTAGTTCTCTTTCTTTGTTGGGTCTTTACCGAGCTTGGGTATCAGTGTGATGTTAGCTTCATAAAATGATTTGAAGAGAGTTCCATCTTTCTCAATTGCCTGGAATACTTTCAGTAGGATTGGTATCAGTTCCTCTTTGTATGTCTTGTAGAATTCTGCTGGAAAGCCATCTGGTCCAGTGCTTTTTTTGTCAGGTAGTTTTCTTATGGTATATGTCCCTTCAGCTCTGATCTCTAGCCCCTCCCCCACCCCATTGCAGGCAAATAGAGTTACTCTTAGCTTGGTTCAGTTGCCACAGGCCTACTTTGGGAGGGGGATGAATCAGAATTGGCTTCACTTGGCTTGCTGCCTATCAGGTCTGCTACACAGATCTAAGTTGTCTGTGTCTGATTCAGCCTGGAGAAGGGGTTTCTGTCTCTCCGGGTTTGATAAGATTACTTTAGGCAACAAGTTGGAGTCTGCACAGAGCTGGGCTGGGTGGGGCAATGCAAATCTCTGCCTGGTCCTGGGTCAAAAAAAAACCAGCTGTGATGGGTGGCTTCTCACTGGGCATGGACTCTTCTCTGGCTTTCCTAATCCTTTCTCTCCACTGATCAGATTTGGGGCTTCAGCTGATTGATCTATTATGACAGATGATGGTGTGGGCAGGCACCAGGCGATGGGAATCTGCTGGATTCAGCAGGCTTTTCTCAGTTGCATTCCCAAGAGCAGCAGATGTTCCTGCATGTGATCTTGCCAGTGTGCTCCAATTTCGGGCAGTGGGGGCTTGCAGTCCCCCTCAGAGGGGGGATCTGGGTACATGCACCTGAGTATCCCCTCAGATGGACTTTCACACTCCTACCAGCACCCGCTCACTCAGTCAGGGGGTCTTTATGAACACTTGCCTCCACGGAGACTCTTACAGGCTGAACTTTTGGTCACCATCTTAAGCTCCACCCTGGCTCTTACTATTTTGAGGTATGTTCCATCTATGCCTAGATGTTCAAGGGTTTTTATCAAAAAGGAGTGCTGGATTTTATCAAAAGCTTATTCTGCATCTAATGATACAATCATGTGGGTTTATTTTTTGTTTTTTGGGTTTTTTTTGCATCTGCTGATGTATTTAATTATGTTTATGGTCTTAAGATGTTGAACCAGCACTCCATTCCAAGGATGAAGTCTACTTGGTCATGGTGATTATTTTGAGATGTGTTGTTGGAGGGAGGGCACACCTCAGCAACAAGGGTAACTGCATAATAAACATTTGTATACCTAACCCTGAATTGTACACCACATCTTTAAAATAAAAATTTTAAATAAAGATTCTCATAGGAGCATGAATCTTATTGTATACTGCTCATGTGAGGACTTTAGTTTGTGAGCTCCTTATAGGAATCTAATTCCTGGTGATCTGAGGTGGAGTTGAGGCAGTGATTAGACTGGGGAAAGACTGCAAATACAGATTAACATTAGTAGTGAGGTTTGACTACACAGAAACCATTATAAATCAGTTGTTGCAGACTCATATCAAAACCCTATCAGTGAATGACAAGTGAGTTGATGTACTTCAATTGTACAGCTGCATCCGGTGGCAAATTTTAAGACAAAATTCAACATTTATTTTCGTGTGTGCATGACCCACCCTTTATTTTATTAATTGCTTCTGTCTGTGCCTCTTTTTTTATGGTTATATGATTATTTCATTATATATTACAATGTAATAGTAATAGAAATAAAGTACACAATAAATGTTATGCACTTGAATTATCCTGAAACCATCCCTCACCTCAGTCCATGGAAAAATTGTATTCCACGAAACCATTCCTTCTTTCCAAAAACATTGAGGAACCAATGCTTTGTTATAAATTAACTTTTATTACATACTAGATGTTTTGACCCTAGTCAAGTTATTCAAAGTATCATATATAATTTTCCTTATCTATGAAATAAGGAAGATAATATTTACTTTATAGAGTTGTATTTGTTTATCTTGCAATGTACTTAAAGAGTGGCACATATAAATGTGCTTTAAAAATATTAGTAATTATAATCATTCCACTAAGGATTCACTATTTCAGACAATAATTATTTATCAAACATCAATTATATGAGCTACACTTTGCTCAGTACTCAGGATAACTGGTTTACTCCCAAACAGGGCAAAATATACACCCTTAATGGACCTTAAAATTTAATGGGATATAGGTCCAAACTTCACCTGTACAATGATCACTTATGTACCTAATCCTGAATTGTACCCCACATCTTTGAAATTTAAAACAAACTTTTAATGGGAGAGAAAGACAAATATGAATATTCATCAGCAAAATATGCAGTTTATTAGATTGCATTAGGTGTTAGAGAGAAAATTAAATTTGGGCGTGGAGTAGAAACAGAGGAATGAGGGCTACAGTTTTTAGATAGTATGGCTGGGGAAGTTTTGACCCATAAGATAACATTAGATTAATGATCTGCAGGAAATGAAGAAATTGGTCATTCAGATATCTAAGGAAAAAGTATTTCCAGCAAAGGGAACAGTGAGTGAAAAGGTCCAAAGACAGTAGAATTTGTATTTTCCCGGGAATAGCAAAAAAGCGTTTTTTTTTTTTTTGTAGGAGTAGTAGTGAAAAGAAAATAGTAGGAAATGCAGCGAGAGAGGTTAATGAGGGATGCTGGATTTTTGTAGGATTTGGACTGAATATCTCTATCTACATGTATGTTAAATTAGAAGCAATTGGTGGATTTTGACAGAAAGAAGACAATCTTCCTAATGAAAAATCAATATAGTCTCTGTAAATTTTTTCCAGTTCATACAAGCACTCAACACAGCGGTGTAAAAAGCAAACACCCAGATGACAAACAGTTTACCCAAAGTACTTTCTTAAAATATGAAGGAGTAAAAGAACAGCCTATGTCATTTTCACACTAAATGTAAGCGTAAATACTTTGGTATTCATGAAGATAATACATAATTGCTTTTCTTGTTCCTTTAAGTCTCAGTTGACCACTATCTGCTGCAGCCCCCAAAGAATCATCCTAACCTCCCAGGTACTCTATGTTATTGACTGAGCTCATCTCGCAGTCTTCTTTACTGATCTCTTCAATTTATGCCAACCACTCACCATTGTAAGCTGCTATGTTTTCACTAAGGATATTTTATGAAGCCTTTATTCATGTTTAACAGTGAACTCTACCCTAACCCTTGTCTAACTAATTCCCAGGAACACCCTCTGGAGTGTTTCAAAAGATTTAGTATCTGACATGTATGCATTTGAGACAATGTGTTCCTCTATTGAACAGTTTTCTTTCTAATATTTTATAAGAAAACTTATAATTATGCAGCAAAGATTAAATAATTTTAAATTGAAAACCCATATAACTTCCATAAAGATTGTAACTGTAATGTTTTACTAAGATGTTTTATTGCATATCTATTTATCCATACTGCAAATCATAAATTAATTCATCTTGTGTATCCATTCTTCTAGTAGTGATACTTGGAATGTTTTCAGAATTTTTTTTTGTACAAAGTGTTTCTGTGAAGATATGTGTTCATTTCTATTGGGTAAATGATAAGGATTGAAATTTCTGAAATACAGAGTAAGCATATAATTAGTTTGGAAATTGGCAGAACGTTTTTCTAAAGTGGTTATACAGTTTTCATTCTTAACAAATTTGTTGCATTGTTACTGGAACATTGAAAACAGTCCATAACCTCACCAACGTTTAGCGTTGTCAGTCTTTTTATTTTTATTCTAGTGGCTGTGTGGTAGTATTTTATTGTGGCTTTAATTTGCATTTCCCTGATGTCTAAAGATAATCAAGAATTTTTCATGTGCTTCTTGGCCTTTGGCATATCTTTTTTGTGAATTTTTTTTAACTTGTTTGCTTTATTTAAATTGAATAGTTTGTCTTTTTTTTTTTTTTTTTTTT
>NW_007085274.1:17697-33656 GCF_000164805.1 Carlito syrichta
GTGCTACCATGCCCGGCTGATTTTTTGATTTATTGTAGAGGTCTCGCTGCCCAGGCGGGTCTCGAACCCGCGGCTCAGGCAATCCACTCACCTCAGCCTCTCAAAGGCGCGGGATTACAGGCTGAGCCACCGAGCCCAGCTGAATAGTTTGTCTTTTAACATTGGTTGGAAGAGCTTTTTTATACAAGTATATTATGGGTATCAGTCTTTTCTTAAATACACATATTGTAAACATTTTCTTCCAGTTTCTGTCTGTCTTACTCTTATTCTTAACTGGATTTTTTAATGTAATAGATATTTCAATTTTAATGAAACCTAGTTTATCTATTCTTTTTCTTTTGATTATTGCTTTTTTTGATCAATCTAAGAATCCTTCACCTATTGCTATAACAATAAACTGTTCTGTGTTTTCCTCTGATGTTTTATGGTTTTAGCTTTTGCATTTGAGTTTATGCTTCATTTTGAATTCAATCTGGTATATAAAGTGAGACAGATTACATTTTTTTCCCACATGAATTTTGAGATACTCCAGCACTATTGACTAAAAAAAATCCCTACCTCCATTGAATTACTTTGTTAAATATCATATAATTGCATGAAATGTGGGTCAGTTTTGGGCTCTGTATTAACTTTGTGTAATCTATTTGTCAATTTGTATTCCAGTTTTTCTTTACTTTCTTGATTTGTGCAGCTTCTTGTAGATCTAGAAATCAAGTCATATAATTCTTTCATTATTATGCATTATTTTGTTAGAGTCTTCATTTGCTCCTCTTAAATAATATTAGGTTATTATTAGTTCATAATTTACTTTCTCAAGGTCATTTGCCTATTTATTACATAGTGGAACATATTAGCATTTTTTTTCTAAGCTTATGTTTTATCTAAAAATTGATATCTTTCTTTTTTATACTCAATTTTAATGGTTACAATATTGAAGTGAATAAAATGCTGTGCTACAGTTGTGTTTTTCTATACAACTATAGCCCTTTTGTCTGAAGGGCCTGCAATGATTTTATAATTTTAGTAAGATTACCATGAGAAATTACTGTAGTCATTGTCATAGTAACCACACCAACAAATTTTAGATTCTTAGTAAATCTATTACTGTTTAATGTGTGACATAATGCATGATTTTTTTCACATTTAATTCTCATAACCATGCAAAGTACATACTATTATATACATTTACAAATTAAATACAGTTTCTAGAATATTAAGTAATTTACAAAATAATCCATAAATGCTGCTATTTAATTCTCACAGTAAAACCTCTTAAGGAGGTATTAGTGGTAACCCTGAGAGCCACAGAGCACTTAGACTATTTTGCTAGATATAATGTTGAAGAACACAAAATGATTATAAGGAAGCAGGCAGAGCTGCAGCTTAGAACAATTCCTGTAAGTGCCATTCACATTGTAATCTATGTGGAGCTGCTCTTTTGAATTGTGCAATGCATAGCATCAATGATTTTTTTTGCAAGAACAGGATTATTTCTCAAAATTGCATCAGTATAAATGGGATTTATTGCTCCACAAAACAAGATGGGTAAGTAGAGCTGCAATTAATGATATTGACTTGATTTAAAATTTTATAAATAATACTCTGTGTGCTATCCCCTATGTTTATAAAGATACACATCATTGGATTTAAGGCCCATCCTAAATCCAGCAGGATATTATTGTGAATATACTTAACTAATTGCGTCTGCAAAAATTCTACTTCCAATTAGCATTATATTCTGAGATCCAGGCAGGCATCAATTTAGGGATGACACTATTCAATACACTTCATGTTGCTCAAGGGATATATTCCATACACCCTTCACAAACCTCCCCTGGTTGCTTCATTGTCTAAATTGGTCACAAGCCCATTCTCAACCCAATCCAATTGTCCAGGATAGTTTTATTATGCAGCACTGATTGAATTGAATGCAGGTTACCAAAATCACACTTTGGCTAGTTGCCTTTGTTGGGTTAAAGTAAGGGCTGGCAATTTTTTTTCCTTAATGATCCCTATAGCAGATATATCTGGCATTGAAGTATATTCAATTATGCCATTGTGGGAAATCAGAATCTGCTGTTCCAAATATGAAGGATTGTTGATCTGAAGACAATTCAGAAAACGCAGATGCAGGAAAGCTTCTGTCCTCCCACTTTTCCTAAAAGCAGAACAAAGGTTTACAGAGATAGGTCTCCCATTCCCCTTCTACCAAGAACAAACGCTAACTACTGTTGACTGCTTTAGATACTCATGGACCTGGAGAACCCACCAGAGGAGTCTATATTAACACGCTTTACTAACTGACCTTTTTGTGTTGTTTATTTGCCTTTTCCCAATTACCACCCCTTCCCAGGTTGCTCAAAGTACTTTTCCTTATTCACTGGGTGTCTCCCACATATATGTGAAATATACATGTTAATGAACTTTGTGTTTTTCTCTTGGTAATCTGTCTTTTGTAATAGGAATCTGTTCTAACTATGAACTTATTTGGATTGAAGAAAAACCCCTATATCATATTTGGAGGAAAGCAACTATGGACAATGCCTAAGCTCTAAGTGTCCTTGAGATGCCAGGTGGAGGAAGGCACAAAACCTATGGATTCTTTGGCTTGTTTCTAAAATAAATTTTGGAGCAGCCAGCAAAGTTTTAAAGCAACGTATATTAGAGACAGAAGAGAGAAAAGAAAGGGAGATATGCCAGAACTGGCATGGGGGAAAGAATTCTTACCTTTTGCTTTTTACAATAGACCTGATATACCTTCACAATGAGTGATATGCTATAAAAGGTGGAGTTCAGGTAACTGCTACTCTGGCATCTCTGGTCTCCTGATGGCAGGAAAGAAGGGTAGAAGTGATCTTTTCCTGACCACATTGTCTTTTGTTTTTATTATTATTTTTATTATTATGTTTTTTTTTATTTTAAAGATGTGAGGTACAATTCAGGGATACAAATGTTCGTTATTATGCAGGTGCCCTTATTGATGAGGTGTGCCCCCCCTGACAGTTCCCTTTTCTTATAGTATTGTGATAATTGTTAAAGGTCTGCTTATGTGTGAGAATATGTGATACTCAGTTCTTTGTTTCTGTGATAGATTGCTCAGGATTGTAGACTCTAAGTCCATTCGGGTTGCTGTGAAGTTCATGATTTTGTCCTTCTTCATGGCTGTGTAAAATTCCATCGTGTTTATGTACCACATTTTTTTAATCCAGTTCTCTTTCAATGGACAGTACAGCTGGTTCCATGTTCTTGCTATTATGAACAATGCTCCAATAAACATATGTGTGCAGGTATCTTTTTCATAGAGTGAATTGAGTTCCTCTGGGTATAGTCCCAGTAGGGGGATTGCGGAGTTGTATAGAAGGTCAATTTTTAGATCTTTTAGGAATTGCCACACTGTTTTCTACAGAGGTTGTACTAGTTTACACTCCCACCAACAGTATGAAAGTGTTCCCCTCTTGCTGCATCCTCTTCAGCATCTGTCGTTTTTTGAGTTGTTGATGATGGCTGTCCTGGATGTTTCCAATTAGCAAGTTCCTGAGCTAAAAGGTGGTCTTATCATTTCTATGTTTTTGATTAGTTAAAGGGTTAGGGTTAGGCTTTCTGCCTTTGCAGAGAACCTGAAAGATTTTTAGTGATTATTAATCCTAAACTATGAATTGAAAGGTTGGGCTGTCCTATTTTTGCATGTGATAGAGTTTTCTTTTGATTTGCCAAGGGGATTGGGTAGGCTGCAGCTTGGCCTGCAGTGAAATGTAATTTTCATTTATTTATTTATTTATTTTGAGTCAAAGTCTCACTCCCTCGTCCACGCTGGAGTGCAATGGCATGCTCACGGCAACCCCAGTGTCGACCTGGTGGGCTCTGGCGATCCTTCTGCCTCAGCCTTCCAAGTCGCTGGAACTACAGATGTGCACTACAATGACCGGCTATTTTTTATTTTATTGTAGAGACAGGTCTCGCCAAGTTGTTGGGGCTGGTCTCGAACCCAGACTCAGGCAATCCTCTGGCCTCGGCCTCCCAAAGTGCTGGGATTACAGGCTGAGCCACCAAGTCTGGCTGAAATGTAATTTTTTAAATGTTTGCATGCCTCCTAAAACCTGCCTACAGGAAATTTATCTATCTATGTCTAACCTGTGCTAGCTACCCTGCCTCACTTGAAGTTCACTAAAACTTTATTTACACGTATAGGCAGTCAAGTGAATTTGGCCAAAGGACAGTGGTTCACCAACCCTGGATTGGAATCAACACCATCAATGCCTCCTTCGTCTTGACATGCTGGAAAAAATAGCAATGCTCTCTTCCTCCCTTTTCAAAATGTTGAAAATAGTTACATAATCCAGTATCTCTTCATTTATCTATAAAGACCTTAACTACTTCATTTTCAAGATTCCCTGTTCAAAGATGCCATTCAGTCACCTCTGACCAACAGAGATACCATTATTTCAGTAAAATATACTACATTATTTAAACAACCATTCTCTCCTACTTAGAACACCAGAAACTTATTTAAGACTGTGAAGAATATATATATATATATATATATATATATATATATATATATATGCTATTCTTATTAATTCTGTGATTATGGCTGTATCTTTTCTTTTTCTGAAAACAGTATAGCAAGACACATGTTTTCTTCTACATACTAATGATTTTCTATGTGTTTGTATACACATTGTGTGTGTGTTTCTCCCTCATTATTAGTCTTTAACAATGTACTTCTTCTATAAAGAAAAACTTTCAAAGTAATGATTGAAAAATGCAGGCTCAGAGAGTAGGACATCATCAATTTCAAAACTGGCTCTTTCACTGACTACTGAACTTGCTCATTTTATTGTGTGCACACCTCTGTTTGCTGGTATATAAAATGGAGATTGTAACAGTCCCTATCCCATTTAATGGCTTCCATGCTTAAATAAGAAAATATCTGCAGAACTCTTACCCCTGCATGCTTGGTGTACATTAAGATTTCAATGTGTCAGTTACTTTTTATTGTATTGTTTATTAATAAGGAATTATCAAATCTTCCAAGGCTTTTAAGTGTCATAGGCTTTAAATTAAGTCTTATAAGATGGGTTTTTGGTTTTCCACCACAAAAAGCTGTAGTACCAAATCATTTTAGTTCTCATTTTTCTTAAGTCTATCTGAATAAGCATCAATTCAGCCTTTTTTCCTCCATTTTACTTGTGGCAAAAACTTACATTTTTAAGGTGAGTGTTATAATTACTTAAAAACTTAAGCAACTAACTTTTATAATCAATGTATAAAATAAATTAATTTTCCAGTGCAAATTTATATGTATTTTTCTGAAGTAAATCTAGTTTTTTGTAGGACAATTTTCATTTTTTCTTTTAAACCTCAAGTGCAGAGAATTGAACTAATTATTTCACTTAGTTCACATTATTAATTGGTCTGTGAAAGATTACACACACACACACACACACACACACGCACACACACACACACACACACATTTTCCTTCCCCAACAGGCAACTAATTGATAATCTAATATACCTGTTTTGTTTTCATATGTTCTTATATGGTGAGTATTTCTATTTTGTATTCATGAACTTTTATTTTATATAGATAGTACAGTGGCAGAGATTGCAGATTTTCTACCAAAATTCTACCAAAATTCATCATCACTTTATTCAATAGAAATAGAATTATAAACTGCATTTTTCATCATCTTCTGCAGTTTGGTGGGTCCATGAATAATATAAGGTCTGAGCCTCAAAATACTAAGTGTGTTGTTTCATATCTGCCTACTCTCTGCAACACAGATGTGAGAGTAATATAGTTTCAAGCAGGCAAGTAACTCCAAGGCACTGCTTCTCAAGAAGTTCTTTCCAGACACACAGAATTAGTATCTCCTCAGAATTTATTAGTAACTTTTAGTATTGCAAATTCTCAGGCCACATACCAGATCTATCGAGTCAGAAATTCTGTGATGGGGCCGGGCACTCTATGTTTTAACAAACCCTAAATGTGATTCTGATGCACACTGCAGTTTGAGAACCACAAAACATCAAGATGGAAAGTAACTGAATTCCTGAATGACTATTTATAGCAAAGACCAGCAAAACTTTTTCCATAAAGTTTCAGATAGCACATATTTTAGGCTTATGGTCTCTGTCTCTTCCTCCTTTACCTCCTCGTTTCCTTCTTCTTGCTCTCCTTCTCGTTCTCCTCCTTCTCCTCCTGCTTCTTTTCCTTCCTTTAACAACCATTTACAAATTTCAGAACCATGCTTAGCTAGCACAGAGGTTATACCAAAAAAAGGTTGAAGAGGAATATAATGGCGGTAGCAATCTTGGGCATATCATACCAAAAGAAAACACAATTCTTTGTGTACTAGATTTCTAAAGTACTAGATTTTGGGGTCTCATTGTTACTGCAGCATAATGTAGACCTTAAGTTAGAGGAAATTGGAGGCATACATTTTATTGTTTTTTTATTTCTCTTTACTCAACACTAAAGTCCTAAGATCCATTCACTTTTTGTTTGTATATTTATATTTAAGATTTATATATAAATCTGCATATATCTATGAATCTATTTAGTCTACTGATTCTAACCCTATGTTTAGCTCTTACTGTATTTTGCTATGCCCCATGCTCTCTCCAGACATAAACACAAATCATGTCCAACACCCTAATACATAAAATGCAATCTTTTGCATTCTCTTTTCCACAACTTTGTAGACATTCCTTAGGTTATTATTTCAAGGAATTGAAGGGATTATATATTTATTTGTCTAAGTTTTGCCAAATTGATCATCCTCCCTCCAGAACTATGGAAATGTTCTCATGTCTCCCATACACAAATAGTAAAGTTCAGTTTTCTCAGTTGTGATAACTGAAAAGGTGTAAAGGGATATTGCTTTTTTTTTTTTTTTTCTGGGTGTCACAATCAAAGCTAATCAGCACCATAAAAACACTTAAGGCACATTATTTATAATTCTTATTATGTGTGATAAAAATTAGAAATGTGTTTTAAATAGAAGTGTTAAATGCATATACAGACAATTGATTATACATTGAAACAAAAATAGAAGACATGTACTATTCACTATATAGGCCCCAGTATATAGCAAATATATATGCAAATGAATACAAACAAGAAATGCTTGTACATATCTTGGTGGGAAGGGAGAGATGTTGGTCAAAGGATACACAGTTTTAGTTAGCTAGAAGGAATAAGAACACACAATCTATTTTGCAACATAATGACTATAGTAAATAATGATGTACTATGCCTGGGGTGTCAAAAAAAGCATACACACATTAAGCACGACATTCGCTCAAAAGATGGCATTAATCAAATGAAAGCCAGTGTCACTGTGCCACAGGCAGGACAGTCAAAGAAAATGGAAGTACGGTTGAGTGAATGTCATACTACACATTGCTACAGTAATTTAATTCAACTTTGAAGAGTTATACATAGATAACATAGGTTAAAATGAGTATACACTTTTTTAGCACCCCCATTATTCTTCAAAATTGCTGAGAGTAAATTTTAAGTTTTCCCAACACAAAAAGTAATTATGTAAGCAATACATTGGCTAATTAGCTCAATTTAGCCATTTCACAACATACATATAATTTAAAACTATGTTGGTATGCAATAAATACATGCAATATTTTTTCAATTAAAAATACAATAAAATTTACAATTAACTTGCCAAAAAATATAAAGAATTTTATTTAAAAAGAAAAGAGCTAAAAATTTAAATGGAACATTTTTGGGGCTAAATGTTCTATGAGAATTTTGGAAAGAATGTGGATGTTGAACTCGACATATTGGCATGCCGCATTATTTATTTATTTGTAATAATTATGGCATAATTATTTAGTGTATGATTATTTAGTGTATTTCTATTATATTATTATTATATGGTATAATTATTTAGTGTATTTCTATTATATTATTATTATTGCCTAATTGTCAGACTTTGCTTTAGCCACAGTTTTTTAAGCTCATTACTGGGGGTAAAGCATTCCTACAAGTGTGACCTTGTGCATATCCACAACTACATTTTTACAACAAATTCCTGGAAATTGTACCAACTAAAAATAATACTTTACTAATACAAATTTCAACTTTCAGTGACAATAATGATAATTTAAGAATTAAATTATCTGATGTCCTTTGCTTTGCTCTGTAGAGGTCTTAAAATATTTGCATTTATTTAGATTTTTATGATATGTATTATATATAAACACACAAAAATACACATTATATACATACAAATATATGTACATATAAAGTATACAAATATATAAATATATTTTACAATATATTTTTAACTTTGTTAATTTTGATATGCATATTAAAGTTTTCATGCTATATTTATCATCCTATTACATACTTTTTGAGCTAAGTATTATGCTTGTTAATTAAATTCATACAAGTAGGTTCATTTTGGTTGCTGCATAACATTACATTCTACTATTAGTCCACAATTTATATATCCAAAATGTTGTTGAGCAACATTTTTTCTGGTTTATTTGTATATACTGCTGTACTTGGACTTATCTATACCACAAAAATTTTTCTGTGGTATATATATCTAGAAATAAAATCACTAACTCATAATCTGTCAAGTAGTTGGTACCTCTTTAATTAAACTTCCTTCTGTCAAGTAGTTGGTACCTTCCTTCTGTCAATTAGTTGGTACCTCTTTAATCAACTTTGATTGTTCTTTGTACTATTTCAGATCCAGTATGTTTAGAATCCTCTTCAAGTTTATCTTATTGTCAGTTAGTTCTCAGGTATTCTCTATATGTCAGTTTACCCATGGGGACATGGCCATTTCCTCATAATTTTTTCACATTGTAGGGGCAGTAATCAATCTTAGATGCAGTACCTTTTATGTGAAATCTTGTCAATCCCCATCAGTTGCAGACCTGTGAATAAAATGAATTTTTTTGTTTGTTTTACCTCAACTGACCCTTTTCTCTTGCAGAGATAAAGATAAGGAATATTCGAATCTTCATTTGAGGTTTTGCTTTTATAAGGTGTATGGGTAATATAGAGATAAGTTATATGTATGTATGCATATGTACATCTATGTATACGTGTGTGTGTGTGTGTGTGTGTGTGTGTGTGTGTAAGATGTCTTCGTGGTAAATTTTGAGTTTGCACAGTTACTGAGATATCTTCTGTTTTCATCTCTCTCTCGTGAACTAATAAGTGAAAAAAGACAAGCAATAGTAGAAAGGCAAAGAAAAAGAGAGAAAAATCAAGCACATTAACATTTTTAGACATGTATTCCGCTAGATAAATAAAACTTCAGAATTATAAGCCATATAATATCCTGGATCTCTCTAGCAATTTAAACTTCCTTAAATAGCTGTTTTGGCTCCACTTAATGGCCACTTTGAAGTTTTTTTGTGTTTTCTTTTTCCAGAAATTAAAAGAACAAACTAGATATGCATATAAAGAATAAAAATTTTACAAATGAAGTAACACAAGGAAGAACTAAAGTAATAAGAAAGAGAAATAAGAAAGAGCAGAAATGAAGAAAAGATAAGAAGATAGAGGAAAAGGAAGAATGTAAATTATGTAATTAATAGACATTATATTAAGGGTGTTTGTTTATATTCCCTTCTCAATTTAACTACTCCTTTTGTAGAAAAGTGTTTACTTTCTTCCTTTTTATTTCTTTTCTCTCCATTATTTTTTCTATCTTTGAAGCCATCTTGTAATCCACTCATTTAGGATTAAGCTTTTAACCTAAGACTCACTATTATCAGGCATTTTCCAAAAGAATTAATCTAAAGAAATATGATTTTAACGACAACTTTTATTGCCAAGTTATACTTTCTCTCCTTGCTTTTTTCCCGGTTATACAGAAAAAAAATAGTCTCAGGATAAATATAAAACATAATTTTTATTCAGAATTCCAGACATTTAAACAGACACATTAATCGAAAATAGATAGAATTGTTACTAACCATATATGTTTAATCAATACATAATTGTTAATTGCATAATTGTCACCAATATTAAAATTTTAAGCAGACTCTAATCCCAGCATATTAAAATTGTTTTTTTTATTTGAAAATATCTTTAGAATTACATACAGGATTACTTTTATTTCAAATTATTAAGTGGAAAAATCATTCATCACAAAGGTGCTTATTTTATCCATGCCTGACTAAAAATCATCTGGTATGTTCACCTCATTCAAGGAGTTAATTGTTTTGTAGATCTGGGGCATAAGTGAAACTTGAGCATGAGTTTAAATGAAATTCGGAATGTTATAAGTACCATGTTACAAGTATTTTAATAGGTATAAAATCCAATCAGCCTTACCTCAACTACAAAGGAATGTCTACACCTGAACACTGTTATTCAACCTGTGACCTTAATAATATTAATACGTTGACAAAGTAAAATATTTTTAAATTCAAAATAATACTTTTGGTCATAAATTCTCATATCAAAACCATGTTAAATAAGTCACTCTCCTCATTTTAAGCATGTCACAGTGAATATAGAATGTTAAATTGCTTGGCCATGGGAGTCAATACCAATCCCATAGTAGATTAAAGAATAGAATTCAATGAGCTCTATTCTGTTTATTGCTCAAGATACTTAACTTGTCATGTGCACTGAGAAAATATAGTAACTCTTTAATGTTATTTTATGGTATGTTATCAAAACTGTATTAAATGATAACTATCAAATTTTCTTAGGAGTTGTGAAAAATGTTATATCAATAATTTTACTTACATAGGGAAAATAAACTGGAAAATTAAAGAGATATCTTTTCTTTAAATGTCTCCTAATCTTCTCTTAAAGTGTAATTTCAGAGAAGAATTTTGACATTTTGAACATTCACATTAATTCAGTGGAATAACTTGGTTTTTTTTCTTTTTTTGAGCCAGAGTCTCACTCTGTCACCCAGACTGGAGTGCAGTGGCATGTTCATGGTCACGGCAGTCTAGACCTGCTGGGCTCAGTTGATCCTTCCGTCTCAGTCTTCCAATTAGCTGGCACCACAGGCATGCGCCACCACATCCAACTTGATTTTCTTGATTTATTGTAGAGACGAGGTCTCACCAAGTAGCCCTGTCTGGTCTCAAGCCTCTGGGCTCAGGCAATCCTCTTGCCTCAACCTCCCAAAGTACTGGGAATCCAGGTTTGAGCCACCATGCCTGGCCAAAATAGCTTATTTTTATTTACAGAAATACAAATTGATTCCTATAACAATTTGTTCTTTCACAACCTTTGCAGTGATTACACGAAAGAAAGGATGCCAGGGCATGATTAACATTACGTGAGCTGAGAGCGGGTGGCTCACACAATAATCCCTGCACATTGAGAGGCCAAGGTGAGAGAATTGCCTGAGCTCATGGGTTGGAGACCAGCCTGGGCAAATTGGTGACCTCATCTCTACAATAAATTAAAAAATCAGCTGGGCGTGGTGGCACATGCCTGTAGTTTCAGCTATTCGGAAGAATGGAGCAGAAGGATAGCCTGAGCCCAGCAGGTCAAGGGTTCGGTGGCCGTAAGTGAGCTACTGACTCCAGCCTGGGTGACAGAGTGAGACTCTGACTCAAAAAAAAAAAAATGTTACATGAACTTCTATTATGTGTCAGGCACTTTATATTTGCCCTCCAAGTCAATGCTTAACACAATCCCTTGAAGTAACAATTGTTAAATTTGTTTTCCTATGATGAAATGGAAATGTATATGAATTATCATATTTCATTGAATTTAAAATCAATCCCATTCATTGTAAGATATATATGATCTTACTGCCATGAGAAACAGAGAACGCTGCCAGATAGAATTGTAAGATTTGTTTGTAGACTAGGGCTGATTAAAAAATGTTATTCTGAATGGATGGGTGGTTAAAGTGCCTCCTAGGATAATGCCGGGTAGTAAAGCAACTGTTTAAGGCAAATAAGTTGGTGAGCTGAACTTTATTCCCAGGACTCTGACTCCAAATCCCCTGATTTGTCCATTTAACCTCACGGCCTCAGCTATCTTCACAAAATAGAATGCATTTGACATTTTCCTTTATGAGAACTCATCTTTTTTTTGATGGCAACACCAGTCTTTATAGCCTTTGTGTGGAAGAAATCAAAGTGCATGGCAGTGTATTAATCAGAAAAATGGATTGTGCCTGTCTCATCCTGCCAATCACTTGATAAGGAAAAACAAAGTGGAAAGATTAAATCACATACTGTTCAAATGCTTTGTACTTGGAATAAGTACATTTCAGCTTTCACAAATGTCCATTAGGCACTATTTGGCTTTGATTAGCAGGGGGGGCATTTCATAAAGCATGAAAGAAACCAACAGCTAGTGGAAGAAAGAAAAAATGTGTGAGCATTTTCTTAGTTAAACAGCGGATTCACCTCAGTCAAAAGAAACAGCAAAGGCTCTGACAATTACGAATGTCCTTGGCAAAAGGATGAATTTATCTGCCTGTAAACGAGACGTCACTTGAAAAGGCAGTGTCTGCAGCAAAGAGAACACCAGCAGAGCATGACTTTAAAGAACAATCCGTATTTGCTCTTACACAGGAGAGATCCACAATTGCAACTTGATTGTAATCCTCACCTGGGAAATCTGAAGTCACCACCTGTTTTCTTTGGAAGCTTGTGTGACACACTCCAGTTACTTTCTACAGAATTTAGAACATTCATTTACTCTAGTGGCTACAATTGGAGCATTCCTCAATTCAATTCATTTTTGTTAAGCAACTGACTAACCAGACTATCAGATCTATGCAATGTACTGTTTTCATATTCACATTTTTATTTCTGAGTATATGCTACAGATATTGCTTTCAGTTCATGGCATCTTTGCATACCAGAATTATCATTCTTTGCACTTTGTTAAAAAGGGTACAATATTAAACCTAAGAGCATTAGTTACTATGCAGTCAGTTGTTTTACATATATTAGAGAAACAGAACAAGAGAAACGAAATGACAACCACCACAAACTCCTACTCACTTTGTATGCGATCCTCTGCTTCAATTTCAAACCCACTATCAGGACCTTTTTATTCTGTTCAATTATTCTAAAAGAATATATTGCAAGAATTAAAATAATGTTGATAGACAAAACCCTTTCATATAGTTTATGGTTATTTGTAATGCTGATTATAAAATAACCCCTGTTATTTTTTAGTATTTAATATCTCAAAATCAATCACCACCACTATGGAACTCATAGTCTGAGCCGCATTGCAGTTTGATGTAAAGACAAGCAATTCAAAAGATTATTATTTATCTGAGCAAATACGTTATTCAAAAAGAAAAAAAAAAACTAATAACTTATTTCCACAACATAGGTAAATTCTATCAGAGCCTCATACTTCTAAAAGTAGGATAGCAGTATCCAGCATTTATATTTCAAATCGTTTGATAGCTTTTTCCAAATTTGAAAACACTATTCTCAGAATGATGATTTACGTCATGAAATTAAATATTTGAAAAAAACTTTTAAAGTGATTCTGGAATGATGTATTTGTAAAATGGGCACAAAATATAGCGATAACCCAAATGTATAAATGTTCAACACATAAAAACACATATAAAATTCAACATATAAAATATCACAATTTTATCTTGAACTTGATACAATCAATTATATCTAAACATATTACTATATCAAGGAATAAAGACTGAGTGTGGATAAGCAAGAACTTGATAAGCCTATACTACTGGTGAATATCTAGGATAGCATGATTATTGTACAAAGGCCTAAAAAGGATCAACCTTAGTTTTTGCTAAGTGATACTGCCATCTACTGGTTAACTTGTCACACTGTTGTAATGGGTGAGGGCTGAATGTGTTGGCTGGGTTTTCCAAGTACACCTTAGGTATGACCTCATGAAGATATTCCTGAAGGTAGATTCTGTCATTTTAGCTAAGGAATAAATAATAATTAACAGTTATAAATTATAAATTTGAAATGTTGCATAGAATAACTGGGAAATGCTTTAAGTGGGCAAAAGCATTTTAGGACTTTTACCTTATGACTAAAATGATGTTGTATATAACAGGTATGAATATTTAGTTAATCAACGTTCTGAACAATAGTTTATAGAATGTAATTGGTGCTCTAAAATGCGACAGACTCCACAAAAAGCAGGACATTTAAGACAGACAATAGAAAAATTAGAAAATGGTTTTTGACTTTAAAGTTTAATGATTGAACAAATATAGGAAGCAGATAACTAAAAGAAGTATTTAGCTAGAGGTGTTTCAGATACATATTTTAAATATAAATGAAGGTATAACTTTGGAGTAGGAGAAGGTTTGAATGAGAAGTTGCATTTGAAGAAAGGAGGTAAACATGTGAGGAAAAAATAGCTTATCTCTCTTTAAGATAAAAATGTGACCAAAAGCTATTCTGGGGAATGGGAACAAGATGGCTATGGCAGAAGTGAACTTGTGAGATTCTCCAAACGTGAGTTCCCAAAAAGACTTTTATCTCTCTTCCCCCATCCCCCAGCCCACCACCAGCCATACTGGTGAGAGGCCCGGGGAACTTTGGTCCCACACAGGACCACATATTGCGGCCTCCTGCTGCTGCTGTTCCACTGCATGCATGGGAGTCTCAGGTCCCAGCCGCCTCCCAACTCCCTCCCAGGCTATATTGTCTCCAGCTCAGCACCCAGCACCAAGCCACCGGTCACTCAGGGAGGCTCTGGGTACCCGCCCCTCAGAGACACTGGTCCCATTCCTGGTTGAAGTACCCTGTGGGGGGCCCAGGGCCACTCTTACTGCTCACCGCCTGCCCTTTGGAGCTTTGGAGCTCTGGAACTCTGGGTCCACCCTGCCTGAGGCACTCAGCGTGAGACCCCAAGCTGGGGAACCCAGACAAGCGGAGAAAAACAGATCTGCATAAACTGCCTCGCCATTCTCCAGGCAGAGACTTCCATTGCCCTGCCCACCTATCAACAAACTTTACCTCAGTTCCTAAGGCAACGGAGTGAAACAGGAGACAAAGCCCCACCCCTACGCTGCAATGAAAAACAAAGGGGAGAGGCCGGAATTGGAGATCAGAGAAGTGACTTTAGTCTGATCGCTTGTTTTGACTTATGATTTTATCATTGTAACTGTTGGTTTTGATCACTTTTGTTGTTTGCCTTCTGACTTACACTGTTTCTTGATTTTATTGGTCTGTCTCTGTGTAGCTATCAGTACTCTTTAGGGAATCTTTCCTTCGTGTCTTTCTTCACTTCTTCCCAGCCTTGTGTCTCTTTCTCACCTGATAGTTGGCATGTATATCTGTTTTCTGTCTCACTCTTCTCTCTTTCTAACTCCTTATTGACCCCCCCCTCCTCCATTATTTTCCTCTTTTATACCCCCCTTTTTAATCTAGGGACCAAGACTACATACTGCTGAAAGGACAGATTGTAAGGCAGAGGGAAATAGGTTCCAGTGTGCTCATACACCTGTTCGTGGATGCTAGAATCAGCATTCTGAACCACAGCTTCCCTCTCAATTAAACCTCAAAACTGTAAAAAGTACAGATTGCAGCCTATGCTCCAACCTGAAAAGTAAACAAAGCCAGAAGACCCTCATAAGGAAGAACAGGATATTGCAGAAGAGAAATAAAAGAAACCCCACCTTCCCTCAAAAACAGAATTAAAGAAGGTGAGGGAAAGGGGGAGAGAGAGAAAAATCTATACAAATGAAGAAAAACCAAAAGAAGAGTATGGGTCTCTCCCAGACCCCTGGGAGGGCAGACACCAAGAAAACTGACTTTGGAATGCCAACAATGAAAAGCCCCCAGAATGAAGGGTCTCAAACTACAAATGTAGATATCAAGACAATAATGGAGAGATTAAAAAGAATTGAGGAGATGCAAGAAGAAACTAGGAAAGAGCTGATATCTGAGATAACAGTAATAAAAAATACTGTGAATGAAATAAATAACAAACTGATAAGCATGGAAAGCAGAATTACCCAAGCAGAAGA
>NW_007085274.1:34139-34869 GCF_000164805.1 Carlito syrichta
CTGCCACCAAACCACCTCTACATGAAACATTTAAGAAAGTACTAAACACAGAAGAAAAGGAAAAAATAACAACGTTCTTCAAAAGAGTACAGGGAAAAGAATAAAATATACATGAACCAACCCCAAAACCAAAAGAAAGACCAAAAATCCAAGTAGAGGAACAACAACTCTATAAGAACACTATGATAGGGATGAACTCTCACATTTCAATAATTAGCCTGAATGTGAATGGACTAAATGCACCACTGAAAAGATATAGAATGGCAAAATGGATAAAATATCACCAGGCAACGATATACTGCCTTCAAGAGACCCATCTCACTAAAAAGGACATGCACAGACTCAAAGTAAAAGGATGGGAAACAAATTTTCAGGCAAATGGAACACAAAAGAAAGGAGGAGTCGCGATCCTAATTTCAGACAAAATATCATTTAAGCTATCAAAAATTTAAAAAGCTACAGAGGGTCACTACATAATGATAAAAGGTTCATTCCATCAACAAGAAATATCTATTCTAAACATATATGCACCCAACATAGGTGTGCCAACTTCCATAAAGCAACTTCTAGGAAAACTAAAGAAAGATATTGACTCTAACACCATCATAACTGGGGACTTTAATACCCCACTCACAACCCTAGACAGATCATCAGGGCAAAAAATCAGCAAGGAGATCTGGAACCTCAATGAGACTCTGGACCAAATGGACTTAATTGATACCTACACTCC
>NW_007085275.1:0-453 GCF_000164805.1 Carlito syrichta
GTTATATTAAAATGTATTGTGAGGGGGGCCGTGCTCATCATCTCCTGAGCTGTCTGATTGGTGGCCAGGGATCCCATTCTGCTGCTGCCCCCACCAGCTCCACTCCACTGCCCAATTGTTTCCTCCAACCCAATGGAGACATCACCCGTGCCCTCCCCCCACCTCCGAAAAGGGAGTGCGGACACAGAGTCATTGGGTCATTGGGCCCTACTGGAACACAGAGCAACCCCTGGAATTCGCCAGGTCGTCATCAGAAGCATCAATGAGATGCAAAAATGAAAGGCAAGATGAAGAACGATCACACCTGGGTGGACGTTGCCTTTCTGGTAGGTAGCTCCCCCAACCCTTCAACCACACTGTCTGCAGTCTCCACTGCTCTCCTGGCAGCAGCCTATGGCGCCAGAGATGACAACTTCCTTCCCCAGCCACTGCTTGCTTGCCATGCTCTAGCTG
>NW_007085276.1:0-741 GCF_000164805.1 Carlito syrichta
CCAAGAATGTTTGAAATTTAGACCAGTGCACTATTGTCCATGTTTTCATGTTTTCAACCACCTACATTATTAAAGATAAACACTTGCCTACTAGAAATCCCTTTAGAAAATCTATTGACAAACATACACCCACAAAACACCTCCTGAGTGTATGCATTCCAGGCTTTAAATGAGTGTGTGCACTAGAAGTCACATGTCCATGCGTTAAAATCTACTCAACTGGATTGAGAGACAGCAGCCTCATAAAAATGTCCTACTGAGTAGAGTCACCAAGGTTAGCAGACTTTACAAGCTCAGCAGAACATCTCTGGGAAGTTCTGAAGATCTTCAGAGTCTACCAGCAGATTCCAAGAGTATTCTTAGAGAAAACTTCAGGTTTTGAAATGAGTCAAAGAAGAACTGACCTTGCCACCAGGCCACATAGAAATATCCCATGACTCAGGAGCCCTTGATCTGTCCTTTTCTGTTCTCATCCCTCACTCAAATGTCACCAGAGCCATCTCCAGAGCTGCTACTCCATTTTGTCCTTGCTGCAGCCCAGCAGTTTCATCCCCACATTTGCAGTGTGAGAAGATACACAGAGGGACTTCAGGCCACCTGACCTCACCATTTTATGCCAACTTTGCATGCGTGCTTGTGAAAAGAAGAAACAGTGTGTGGGGAAGGGAAGAAGAAGAGGATGGGGTGTTGTCTTCTCCCCAACACACTTCTCATGGGGAAGTTGGCCCATAATATGTGACC
>NW_007085277.1:0-425 GCF_000164805.1 Carlito syrichta
CCCTGGGCTCAAGCAGCCTCCTGCCTCAGCCTCCCAGGGCATGGTGGTCCCTGGCCACCATGAGCCACCGATGGCCATGAGCCACGGTTCCTGACATGGACTCGATCATTCTGTCGGTGGGGATGTGGCTGTCCTGGGATGGAGGACACTGCATCCTTTGTAGCCAGGACCACAGGCGCCACCACACGCAAATCCAGTGTTTGCATCCTGGGGAGTGATGAAAACTCGCTAAGTGGCCCAGGCTGGTCTTGAACTCCCAGGCTTCAGTGGTTCCCCAATTCAGTATCCCAAAGCCACAGTCCAATTGTCTGTTGATAAACCATCTTTCGGGAACTCTAGGCCCAAGACTGGTTCCTCCTTCCCTTATGATGTCTGACTGTTGACCAACTCCTTACGCAAATGGATACTCTTTTTTTCCTTTTTTG
>NW_007085278.1:0-754 GCF_000164805.1 Carlito syrichta
ACTTGTTTATGTATGGATTTACTATGATGAATTGATGTGTGTGGTTATGGAGGATGAGAAGGCCCCCCACCTACTGTCTGTAACCTGAATATCCAAGAAAGTTAGTGGTGTGATCAGGTCTAAGACCAAAAGTCTGAGCACCAGGAGACTCCAGGGTGTGACTCCCAGTCCAAGGGCAGAAGAAGACCTACAGACCAGGCATAGGGCATGCAAGAAGGGAGGGAGCAAAGGGGAGAGGTTTTTTCTCTGTGTTTTGTTCTATCTAGGCCCTCAGGGGATTGGGTGACACCCACCCCTGTTGGGAAGAGCAATCTGGTCCACTGAGTCCAATAAGTCAGATAGTGATCACATGTGAAAACCCCTTCCACTCTCACAGACACATTCAGAAATGACATTTAATCTGGACTTCCTGTAGCACAGTCAAGTTGACACATACAATGAGCCATTGCACTGCCTAACACGTGTGACCTGTGTAAGTTTCCAAATGCATGATGAATGTGTGTTCAAGTTTTCTGGAATGATGGGTCCTTTTTTTTTACTTCTCTCCTCCTAAATCAGTCTGTTTTGTTCTGGACATGTTTTCTCCTATAGCCCAGGGAGAAAACTTTCATTTCCCCTTGACATGACTGCCTACAATCATTTACTATGATCCGTCAATTCTATCTCAAAGGTCTTTGAGATCCAGTCTGATATCTCCATCCAAGTCGTTAAGGTTACCAATCTGAATGATTACCAGCATCTCTGCGTAATCATC
>NW_007085279.1:0-713 GCF_000164805.1 Carlito syrichta
GGGAGTGGAGAGAAGGAAGCAGATACAAATCATAACAGTACTGAGAGCAATTGAAAGGGAAAAAGACAAAGTCTCTTTCTTTTTGTTTTAAGCCCCCAAATAAATCTCTTCCATCCACTATTTAAAATTTGTTTAACAGTGCATTTAAAAAATTGATCGTCGTTCCCACAAAATTGTAAACTCTACAAGAATAAGAATTTCACTTGCTTTGGTTGGGATTGAGTCATTATGGCTTTTTCTGGTTGGATAGCAGCAGCTCAATAAACATTTCCTGAATGAATGATTTGACATACATAAGGACTACCCAATTCATATACTGCATAAATATATACTGATCCGATGACTTACACATTCCACTTTTTACATTGAGCAAAAAGATTTAAAAGCCTATGTTCACAAAACTTTTATAGAATGTTCATACCATTTACTCATGGCAGCCTCAAATTGTAATCAACTCAATGTTTGCCAATAGTAAAAAGAATAATCAAAAACTGTGGTATATTTACACGACACAAACAGATACCTCACCAATAAAAATGAATGAACTAATGACACATGAAGCAATATTGATGCATTTCATGGAAAATTCTACATTTGTATTGCTGTTGTGTTTATACAAGCATAAATAATGGTCAAAACTCAGCTGTATACCTATGATCTTTGCATATTGATATATATGCCTAAAAAATAATTCCAGCTATAGACTCTTTAAA
>NW_007085280.1:0-1626 GCF_000164805.1 Carlito syrichta
TCCACAGCTCATTCCGGCCTTGAACTCTTGGGTTTAAGCAATCCTCCCTCCTCAGCCTCCCAAAGTGTTGGGATTACAGGCCATTGCACCTGGCTCTTTTGCTAAATATCTAGCTTGTGGTTTTCTTTTTCACTCTCATTAAAGGGTGAGTCTTTAAATCTTATTTTCTCAAAATTCCTTACCTTAAAATGCTGCTGTAAAACCTTGGACTTTAAAAAGTTGTAAAGGTTCTAGTTAAGAGATTAGTAATGATGAAAGGAAGGATAACAGGCCAAGAGTACGTGGACAGAGAGCATCATGTGGCTTATTCTGCTTTGAATAATGCTGGTGGCATTTGCAGCAATGCTTCTACGATGCCTGAGCAAAACCGGTTTATTCCCTGGGAAGTGATGCAGACCACAAGGCCAGCACTTTTGCTTAACGCTTGGGTACTCCATGGCTGTCTCCTGCATGATGTTCATAAGAACTTAGAAATGGATACTTAACTTATGAATAATAGTTCTCTGAATAGAACAGTAGTTCAAAAATGGGCAAGAGTTTAACTTGCCATTTAAAAAAGGAAAATTGATTAGGATTCCTCTGTTTCCTTTCATTACTGAGGGTGTCAGATGATTCTTTAAGTGAAACCCCAATTTTGTCTTGTCTGATGAAGCTGGGTATAAGTGTAAGTGTTTTGACATTGACTTTGACATAAAAGAATTGTTGAATCAAACTCTTTAATCTCAGTGCCAGGCCTTGGACTCATTCTTGAGTTTTATGTACAGGACTCTTTTTTGTACACCTGTGACCTCACTTCTCATGCTATATCTTGACTTAGTAGACCCAAACACGGCAACTTAGGGCTATATCAGGACTCAGAAGATCCCAAACATGGCATCAAGTTGTGGGGCTGTGTTGCTCTTACTCTCTGTGGCTTGGGGGTAGAGTCATGTATTAATATTTTCTGTGCTGACTCAGAAAGACCATGGGGCATACACTTAAATAAACCCCACCTGTGGGCCATATAAGCATTGCTTCATCCTATACTGGCCACTTCAGATCATTTCAGGGTAGAGTTGGATGAGACAGAGAGAGGGGCTCCCAGCTGAACAGCTTGTGCTGAATCATTTTCCAGTTGCATTTCCTAGCTCAGCCAAAGATAAACAAATGAGAGGGAACCCAAGCCAAAAAGTGCCATTCAGACTGTGATTTGGGTTAATATACTACCCCAGGGTAGCAATGGATTTGTGACTGGACAGACACAGGAAGGAAATGAGGTTATGGAAGCCAAGTGAATTGGTGATGATGTATCATCATTTATAAACAAGCACATTCCTTACATGAATGGGAAGGTGTTTCCGTGGTGAACAAAGAGTCAAATCCTCCTTTGAGGTGTTTTTTTAAAGCATTCAAAAGAATGGAGATCTGGTGGGAACAATGAGAATCTTTAAAGTTTCTGTCTCTAGCCCTGTGAGGGAAAGTAGAGGAAGATGCAATAAACGTCAGCAAGAGAAGACTAATGACCTGAAGTACTTTGAATGTGGTTGACTGCCGGTCTTTCGGGAACAGAACGGTTGGAAGTTTGCTGTTGTTCTGAGTTTCCTCTTTAAGATCGGGGGTAAATTATTTCTTGGGAAGCTACTTCTC
>NW_007085281.1:0-892 GCF_000164805.1 Carlito syrichta
GAGCACCTAGAATGTCTGTGATCTCCTTTCCTGCCCATCCACCTTTTCTTTGTTTCACTGTGTAGAACTTCCAAGATTGCTCTGGACATGCAGGTCACTGATCGTGTTTTAAGCCATCACAACTAGTTTATAAAATTTTCTAAATAATTATGTATAATTTAAAACTTATTCTGTTATTATTTTACTTATTATTTTGGTATAATGATAATCACATATTATTTTATGATTTTTGTCTCATCTTTTATGGATAAAAGGACTTAATAATTTGGAATATATTATCATAGTTATCATGAGAGAATTTTAGCTCATACCTTTGAATGTTTTTCTGTCTCCTGTCACTTCCCAACAGTTTTTTCCCCCAAATACTCTTTAAAAATCTAAGTAATAGTGTTTGCCTGTGGACACTTGTGTGTTCTGTCATTTTGTTTGCATGTTGACAGCCAATCTGTTGGTTGTTCTACATGGTCTTCCTGGTGGAGAAGTGTGTAAATCTTGAGTAGGGAAACATTTAGTATAGCTTGGGCACTGAACTGTGTGTTCTGAGGAGAATAATGACAGGGTTCAGGTAGAATTTGGGCCACTACCTTCATGATCTTACATGTAGAAAATTTGCAAGCCTAAGAAGAACATGAAGTTGTTTTGTGGAGCACAGGGGAGATTTCCTTATTGATTTAGAATTAGATGGGAGAGGATTGGCAGTAATGGGAAACCATGGGGAGAGAGGGGAGACAGGATTGGCGGTAGTGATAATCTACCTGAGGAAGGGGGACGCACACCTCATCACCAAGTGTACCAGCATAATGAACATTTGTATACTTAACCTTGAATTGTACCCCACATTTTTTAAAATTTAAAAAAATTAAAAGTTAAAGAAAAAGAGATTGGGATGTTT
>NW_007085282.1:0-590 GCF_000164805.1 Carlito syrichta
TAGTCTATGCTCCTTCACTGAAAGATGTGAATCTCCTTTTACTCCCCTTTTCTGAGTGGTTATAAGTTTGAATAACACAGTATCGATGTGATCATAAGCCTTGTGAGCTATATGACTTTTGTGCCCATGTCATCGTAAACTTTGTGATTCGTATGGCTTTTGCATATTGCGTGACGTCCTAGGCCCTTTACCCTGTGGCGAGCTTGATGAAGGCTTCTGCCGGGCCCTACTGGTCAAAGCTGTGAGATACGCCTGATACCTGGCACCGGGAAGTCTGGACCAAAAAAATCACTCGCTGTCGATAAACGTGGCTGAAGTTCAAGCGCTCGTCCCTGCTCTGCCGGTCATGTGGCTGACGTGGAGGTCCCGGCGACTCTGGACCGTAAAAGCGAACTGTAAAAGTCTAGAAGGGGAGCGGGACCGTTTTGAAAGACCTCGAGTCTGGCTCTGCACCCTGGATTCGAACTCAGAGATAAACTTCTCTCTGCCGGTTCCCCGCCCCTCTGAGTTACTGGCATCGGGAGGAGCAGCCGAGCGTTGCTCAGACCGTGACACGGGGACAGGGCCTCACGATGCCGGCCAGGCTGGTC
>NW_007085282.1:2961-3712 GCF_000164805.1 Carlito syrichta
TGCGGCTACTCTTTAACCTCCAGTGGACGAGGCCTCTTGCTTCTGACTTCTGTTGCATTTATTAACGAAACAGAAGGAAAGTCGTCAGAGCATCTACCCTGCAGGAGGCCAGTTTTCATGTGAACATTCTGTGGTTGGGTGGCTAAATTTGCATCTTATGGAGATTTTCTCGGTGAGACTTCTTAGAAAGGTCAAGAGAAAAAGCATGCTGGAGGGAGGCAGGAGAAGGACCTGGGCCAGCCAGGAGAGGTCAAGAGGCTGAGAGTTGCCCAGGAAGTGCTGGGAAGGAGATGGGACGGGGAGTGAAAGGGTGACTGCCTATCAGCGCCTGTGGGGCAGGGGAGAGGTTGGTCAGTGTGTGTACTAGTTTGCGATTAGAGGAGCGTGAATTCAGGTGTGCTATGGCACTGTATGGTGACCCTGGCAAATAACGATGTCCTGAATATTCCAAGATAGCCAGGAGAGAAGTTTTTAAATGTTATCACCACAAAGAATAGTGAATGTTCAAAGTGGTGGATATGGACTCATCTTGATTTGGTCATTGTATTATGGTCTGAGTAATGCTCAACTGCTCCCCTTGATACCAATAAATCGAGAGGGCAGGGACCTGGTGGAAAGAAGTGCATGTATGACTTCGAATCCAGGGAGCACAGCCAGACTCGAGGTCTTTCTAAAATGGTTCTGTTCACCCTCCAGGTTTTTACAGTTCACTTTTATCAGTCCAGAGTTGTTAGTACGTTAGTCACGTGAG
>NW_007085283.1:0-854 GCF_000164805.1 Carlito syrichta
CTGTTAGTGTAAAAAGGCTGGTCTTTAAGTGTACCCTCCAGCACACCTGTGTGCACTTTACCTGGTAGGTAACTTTTCATTCCTATGCACCCTCCAGCTTTGGAGTCTTCAACATCCACTATGACCTTCTATCTGCCTTTGCGATGTCTTACTGTAACTCCCACTTATTGGCCGGGTGCAGTGGCTCATGCCCGTCACCCCAGAACTTTGGGAGACAGAGGCAAGAAGATCGCCTGAGTCCAGGGGTTCAAGACTGGCCCGGGCAACTTGGCAAGACCTCATCCCTACAATAAATCAAAAAAATCAGCCAGGTGTGGTGCCGTGCATCTACGGTTCCAGCTACCCGGAAGGCTGAGGTGGAAGGATCACCTGAGCTCAGAGGTCGAGGCCGTGGTGTCTGTGAGACCGTCACAGAACTCCTGCCTGAGTGACAGAGTGAGACTCCAACTCACAAAAAACAATCCCACTTGTAAGTCACAAGATGTGGCATTTGATTTTCTGCTCTGGAAACACAGGATTTGGACAGATGCCTGTAACCTGTATCTCTAGCAAGAGAGAGCTGAGTGCTGTCTTCAGAGAATCCCGTCCTGCCCTTTCCACGCTATGCACTTCCCCCGACCCCAGAATGACCAGAGCAGCTAACGTGCCTCACGCTGTGCAGAGTCACTCATGAGTAACCAGAAAGCAGGAAAAGGCCCTTTGGAAGACCTCTCCAGTCAGCTCAGCTGATGAATATGAAAGCCTTGAAACACTGGGGGTGAAAACTCGGGTCCCTTGGTTGAATAAGAAAAGGAAAGTTACTCTGGTGTGTCTTCAGTTCTACCCTTGACGAGTCACGATGCATGACATTTTCC
>NW_007085284.1:0-1304 GCF_000164805.1 Carlito syrichta
ATAATCCAGTCATTTTTCCCTTACCACAGGCCATAGCAATCTGCAGGGTATTCATGGTGATCTGTTCACCACACCCCCCCACCCCCAAATATGAACACAGTCAAGAATCAGACTCAAAAGAACCATTTCCCTTTCTCAGGTACCAGCACATGCACAAACACACAAGCTTTCTGCTGCTGTGACCCACCACCCACCCTGCTGCTGCCACCACCACCCTCCTGATCCTGGCTCAAGCACCAGCCATGAGCAATTAGGAGAGGTAGAATCTCTCTCTGGAGAAGGCAAGAGTCTTCTGCTGTGTTTGACATTTTGAAGAAATGTCCACATTTTCTGTAGACTTGGGTTTGAATCCAGACATAGTTAATACTACTCCTTAACTGTGTGATCCTGGACAAGCTACTTAACCTCTGTAAACCTCAATGTCTCCATCTGGAAAATAGAGATAATATAGATACCACTTCACAGCACCATCATGAGGGTTAACAGAAAAAATGTACATGAAGTACTTGACTACATACTGTCTTGGTAAATGCAGTGCTCAAACCATCAACTGTCAGTAGGGAAAGAGAAGAAAATGCTCCCTGATGGAATTTTTCTGAGGTATTGCTGCTGCACAGAGACAGGCCCTCCCAGGAGTAAGCCAGTGGGGAGCCAGCTGGGGATATCAAACCAAGGTTCACTCCTGGGATCTGAGGTGTCTGGGGGGAATATACAAAGGAGCTTCCTGTGGTTAGACAATCTCTCATAACTTCACACCCAGAATATCCTAGCACAAAGACTTGGAGATCAGCATTTGAATCTTATACTTACATAATGCCTCTCTGAAGAGATTCTCACAGTTACCTTCATTTACTAAGTGCTTATTTACTGGGTGCCTACTATGTAGCAGGCACCATGTTAGGTGCATCAGAATTAAAAATGAAGAAGCAGCCCGGCCCTCAAAGGACTCTTGAACAGGTTTAATACAGTGGAAGGGGGGAGGAGCAGAGTAGGGCACCTTCTTTCCCATTCCACTGGTAGAGAATCTAAGTCCCCAAAAGTGAAATAATTCAAAAGATCTACCCTTAAGTCATATACCTTACCTATAGACATTACAGTGGATCTTTAGAGAAACAACGATGACAGTCTAAAGTTATCCACCAGGGCAGTTCTCTGCCATGTACAAAAGGCTTCAAAGTCTACATATATGAGGCTTGCTCCAGAGCTCTAAATATTCAAGTGGCATAGTCTGGACTTGAGCCCAGTTCTGATAACACATTCCTTACTCCCTCGACGTACTCACCCTCCCTATCCGTCCATCTTCA
>NW_007085285.1:0-867 GCF_000164805.1 Carlito syrichta
ATTTGTGTATAGGTTTAAGTTTCACATGCACGGGAAAAGCAGGAGCTTAGGGCCTTTGTTGTCCTTTTTTGGTTCCATATAGTGTTTAGCGCCATCTCGGGAGACACCCTTCTGACTGTTTCCTGCATCTTTCAAGGTCCATGGAGAGGAAACAAACCAAACACAATAGAAAGACAGACATGATCCCTCACCTTGAGGGACAAATCTGGGAGCTAAGAAAGAGCAGTAGTGAGACTCATGGATGCTTTTCTTCTAAAAGGTTGAGTTGGCCTGTGAAGTTGGAATATATACCCCTCCTCTATGTCTCATTAGAGCAAGGCCCTATTGCCAGTTGTGCCTCCTGTTTTCCTCCTCTGGGAATTTTTGAACATAATGTCATTTCCTCTTCAGTGTATGTGGGTAATTTGAATGATTAACCTAATCTGCAGGAAGGCTGTACATGGAATAAAGTTAAGCACATTTGTACTGAGCAACCAGATCTGTCAGTCCACTTAAAGGTGGCTTGGTGGATTCATACCCTTAACAGAAGCTGAAGGCTCAGGAATAATCATTGGCTTTTATTACTATTTCAAATGAATGTTTATTTTTTGCATTTGGCAGGGGCCTCTGAGAGTTCTTGTTATACACACTATGTGTGGAGTGTGTTGTTTTTTTGTTTGCTTGTTTGTTTGTTTTTATTTTTTATTTATTTGTTTTTTTGAGTTGGAGTCTTACTTTGTCGCCCAGACTGGAGTGCAGTGGCCACTCCCAGCCACCGCAGCCTCGACCTGCTGGGCTCTGGCGATCCTTCTGCCTCAGCCTTTCGAATAGCCACAATTACAGGTGCACACTACCACGCCCAGCTGATTTTTTATTTATGTAGAGATG
>NW_007085286.1:0-720 GCF_000164805.1 Carlito syrichta
ATTGCCACAAAACTTAGTCCTTCTTGAATCTTGTGACTTCTGTAGTTGAGAAAGTCAGGAAGGCCCCAACTGGGCAGCTAGCTTGTTGTCTTCATGGGTTGTAGTTAAATGGTGGCTGAAGCTGGAACTGCAAAGGAGGGAGTACGGAGCATCTGTTAGCTGCCAAGCATCTCTCTCTTTTTATGTGGTCTCAGAGTCTTTCCATGTGGTTTCTCTGCATAGGCTAGTTTGGGTTTTCTAATAGCATAGCATCCACAGGGCAGTCTGTTTGCTTATGTGGCAGCTGCAGACTTCGGTAGTGAGAATTCCAGAAGACAAGGCAGAAGCCTGCAGGACTCAGCCTTGGAAGTCACTCAGTGTCACTTCTGCTGCATTTTCTTACCTCTAAATGAGTCACTAGCTAGCCTGTCCAGATTTAAAGGCAGGGGAGTTAGGCTCTCTCTCATGATGGGTGATTTCAGGTTCTAGAAAAGTATATGGGATTGGCAATATTGAACCATTTTTGGAAAGACACGACCCTAGCACTTACCATACATCTAGCACTTACCCTACTTTGATGAATATCCATCTCCCTATTTAGACCACAGGTTTGTTGAGATCATGATTTAGATCTTATTCTTTGTCTGTTCTCAAAACTTAGCACAGTGTTTAGAAGAGTGGTATAGTTTGAATAGTTGTCCCCTTCAAATCTCTTGTTGAAATGTGATTCCCAATGTTGGA
>NW_007085287.1:0-1468 GCF_000164805.1 Carlito syrichta
TAACTTAGCTGCCCCCTTGGGAAGGAGATATATTTCATTTGGAAAACGTTGATTTCGATTTGCCCTGCTCAGACTAGACAGTTAGATATCTAGAGATGATTAATGATAAGAAGTTGTCACAAACACTGACAACTATTGAGGTGTGTGCTTCTTGTAAACAACTCCATGAGCTGGGTGGGAGCATGCATTGTTTTTACTGTTGCCACCTTAGTTTCTGATGTGTCATTTCTTCTTCCTGGACCTACACACACCACCCCCTGCAGCTGTAGCATCCTTGCATGACTTACGGCGCAGATTTTGCCTTGCTTGAATCCAGACTACAATGGCCGACTTCAAAATTTTTGTATTTATCTACACCGAATTCTAGTAAAATACTTCCATCAGCAAAAATATTGTTTGTTTTGCACAAAAAGAGTTACATTTCAGTCTTGAAACTAGGTCATATTATCATAACCACGGAAAAGGAAGTGGCTTTTTCAGAATATTGACGTCTATAGCTCTTGCTTATTGATAGGGAAGGGGCAGTTACCATGGTGATCTCACAGCCTCTGGAGGGAATGCTATCATGGCCTTGCCTTCCAAAACCCACCCAGCTGAAAGAACCCCTCTGAAAAGGATTTCCTTCCATAGAAATTCTTTGAGTTAATGGAAATAAAAAGAGTTTGATTTCTGGAGTTCGGATTTGTCCACAGATTTGTTTTGCACGCTTCTCTCATGTAATTTAAGAAAAAGCATTTACAATAAAGACAGAATATGTGATTTTCTCCAGAAATAAGGTTTAGGAGATTGTGTATTAATTATTCCAGAAATATGTTTGTTTCAGACACAAAATAACTTTTGCTCTTATCCATGCGAGCTAAAGGGACTGAAAACACACCACTTCAACCAGATCCTGGTCCAATGCATTTATCAGCATTTGGGGCTGTCAGAGTTTTCAAACGTGTATTCTTAGTTGGAGACTACTCTCACAGGCATATAGAAATCTGCTCAAGTTGTGCTGGTGAGCGAATGACTTAATACTCATCCTCTGTATTCACAGGACAGGAACAGACCTGCTCGTGGTGGCTCTGAGTCCGACCTCGCTCACAGCACAGGTGGACGTGAACACTGCACGCAAAGGATCTGGGTACACAGCGTGATTGTTTTGGAGGAAGAAGAGAGGCTTCACATCCCTTTTGACAGTTATAAAGTAATCGAAGTACCTACTGCTCAAGTGAATCATATAAACTGAATTAGACTTGTTACATAATTAGCATTTGAGGAAACCAAAGGAAAATCCTCGTGGGCTGGCGACTTGTTATGTCAAATGTAAGCATGCTCATTTGGGGGACTGGGAATTGGAAATGATGAAATCTGAATGCATCATAAACCCAGATATATTATACACAGATAATCTTTTAATCAAGCTTTTAAAAGTGATACTTTCTAAGGGATGACTGAAATGCTTGTCCCGGTCAACTGGGACCTG
>NW_007085288.1:0-1323 GCF_000164805.1 Carlito syrichta
AACAATGTAAGCCAGACTCGGTGGCTCAGCCTGAAATCCGGCGCCTTTGGGAGGCTGAGGTGAGTGGATTGCCTGAGCCCGCGGGTTCAAGACCCGCCTGGGCAGCGAGACCTCATCTCTACAATAAATAAAAAAATCAGCCAGGTGTGGTAGCACATGCCTGTGATTCCGGTTATTTGGAAGACTGAAGCGGAAGAATCGCCGGAGCCCAGCAGGTCGAGGCTGCGGTAACCGGGAGCGGCCACTGTACTCCAGTCTGGGCGACAGAGTGAGACTCCAACTCAAAAACAAACAAAAAAACAAAAACAAAACAAAAAAATCAATGTAAGGAGAATCAACCTCCTTTACACACACACACACACACACACACACACACACACACACACACACACAAAGAGGCATCCTCTATACTGATAGAAAATCCACTTTAAAAATGCTTTTAAAAGAATATTAATACAATTATTTTTAATGAACCACATGAGGGGAAAAAAGATTTGCCTACATCCAAACTCATTTCTTCATTTTTATCCAATATTACAAGACAGGTCTATTTCTTGCTTACTAAGATGAAGAAAGCTTTCACAAGTACAAGCTACCCAAAATAATGTTTAATTTGTCCATGGTGAGAGAACCACAGTTTTGCTGCGGTGAACCACATGCTCAACAAGATTGGCATGGAGAACAATATCAGGACAGGCAAAGAAAAAGGAAGAAGTAGAGGGAAGCTGGAAGGGAAGTAGAAAGGAAGAGAAGGGGGAAGAAAGAATACTCTCATTCTCAGAATGGATACAAGGACATTCACGTAGCAGGCTCATTACTGAGGACTTAGCTTTACCAATGCCACTCTGGCTTTCATGACTTAGTATAAATATAGGTTCATCAAGGTCCATTTTTGCAAAGTACATGAGTTTTATTCAAATGGATACTGCATTTAATTTGCTAGGCAAATTGATACTTCATCTATAATTAGACATTCCATCATATTAGAAGACTACTTTATCAACGTGTATACAGTAACTCATTATATTAATTTCCCTAAACTATGTCTCTGGAACTGCCACAAGAAAAACTGGTTTTAATAAAACACAGGATTATGTGGTGTTGGATGATTACTCCCAAAATACATTCAAGTGGGTCTGCTATGCACACTTACATAGAAACCTGCACACAGAAAAGCTCATGGTTAAAAAATAAAGCATAAATTTAGTGTCATGGTGCAGAGGCAAGAGAGTCTTTGGTAGTGAGCTGAAAAGTTATGACTGAGTTTCAATTCCTTTAACTGCTAACATAAACTAGAGTTGACCATTGGCATCAAAAATAAAG
>NW_007085289.1:0-1897 GCF_000164805.1 Carlito syrichta
TGTCTAAGCTACATACAACTTAGATGGAAATATCTTTAAAATCATTTGCAAGAATAATCTTAGTACTGCTGGTTTATATCTCCTTTTCTTTGGCTTCTCTATCAACTTTTGCTTTGTATACAAATGGCCATCTCATACAACACAGGTAAAATTGAGGAGGAATCCCATTACCCATTTCCTCCAACCTAAGGTTCCAGAATTATCGATATAGCTGGGACATGAAAACAAAAAACAAATTGATCACAATATTACATATCATCTGTGCTTTACTAATAACACATGCATGCCCTGTCTTAAGTAAATTCAATGTTTTATATCTGTACTTGGAGAGTTCAGTTCTTAGTAAATAATCCTATTTATTGAAATAACAATTTCCTTTAATGATTCAAAATACAACTTAATTTAAAATTCACTTTACAAAAATTCAGTTTACATGCAATTTATTTAAAGTATTCCACTATTAAGGCTGAAGTCTAGCTAACAATATATTCATGCTTTATATGCATTATTTCTTAAAATAGTTTTAGTTGTTTGACTTTCACATTTTAAATTTTGAGGTGGGGAAAGGGATTGGGAATCAGAAATTACTTATTGGGTACAATGTTCACTCTCTGGGGAATGGACCACCTGAGACCCCACCCCCACCACTCTACGATATGTCTATGTAACAAGCATGCACATGTACCTCCTGAATCTAAAATAAAAATGGAAAATAATAGAGTGCCTGTGAGTATTGTCCATATAAATACTCTGGAGGATGCTTCCTTTTACTAAAACCTGGATTTTGCTGCCTAGAGTAAAATCAAGAAGAAGCACCAATTACAGAAAGGTGACTTGCCTGGGTATACTGAGTGTGGCACACCACAAAAATTGAGTGTCTCAGAAAGAAACATGAACAATGTCTTATGTTTACTCAGTTTTTTTATTTTCTATACATATTTTTATGATCTGGAGATGCATCATTATCATAGTCCTTGCATGCCTGTAATTCTGGCTACTTGGAAGGCTGAGGCGGAAGGATCACCAGAGCCCAGCAGGTCGAGGCTGTGGTGGCCGGGCGCAGCCACTGCACTCCAGTCTGGGTGACAGAGTGAGACTCCAACTAAAAAAAAAAAAAAAAATAGCCCTAAAATGCCAAAGACTGTCAGAAACAGCTGATGTATATTCCAAAGACATGACTCAGTTACCCAACAAGGTACTGCCTGGTGTGTTCCCAGAATGCCACTGTTTCTAGAATTTTAGAAATTAATCTGGTATTGATACAAATTTCTAAAAAAAAAGGTTAGACAAATAAATAAATAATGCCATTATGAGAATAAATGAAAGATGATAATGAGTAATGGGTAATTTAAAAGTCTACTTTGGGCCAGGCTCAGTGGCTAGGCCTGTAATCCCCGTCCTTTGGGAGGCCAAGGTGAGTGGATTGCCTGAGCCCGCGGGTTCGAGACCCGCCTGGGCAACTTGACAAGACCTCATCTCTTCAATAAATCAAAAAATCAGCCGGACATGGTAGCACTCGCCTGTAATTCCGGGTACTTGGAAGGCTGAGGCGGAAGGATCACCGGAGCCCAGCAGGTCGAGGCTGCGGTGGCCAGGAGCGGGTACTGCACTCCAGTTTGAGCGACAGAGTGAGGCTCCAACTCAAAAAAAAAGTCTGCTTTTTAATATATTCATGAAATCAGTGTTTTGCCTGCTACCAAAACAAACTAGGAATGTCTACTTAATGTGGCCACCTATTTTCCTCCTGTGTTTCTCTTGTTTTGTTTAGCGGGGAAATGCCAATACATAAACATCTGTAGCCTCAAAAAAAATAGTAAAAATTTTGAAAAAATAGAGCAAAGTATAAATAAAAAAAACCATGTGTACAGCCCGCAGATATTTTCAACTTTTTTTTTCC
>NW_007085290.1:0-594 GCF_000164805.1 Carlito syrichta
CCTGACACAGAAAGCCCCACCATGGCAGCAATCATGTGACTAACCCACCCATCTGCCTGCTCTCCATCATCTGACATCATCAGTACCTGCACTTGCTTGCCCTTTTGTGATGACATGGAGGCAGACCACCACCCAATCACCCTAATGATCTTCCCCCATCAAAGGGGAATGGTTCAAAGGACACAACCACAAGCAACCAGGGGACATTGCCTTGCTAGAGTCTCGCGTGGCCATGTGCTCTTTGAGTCATGGCTGTCGCCATGCTTCCTGGCTTTGGTCCCCCTCCCCCATCTTGGGGAGCTGAATCTTCTCTTTCTCTCTCTAATTTATTTTTAAATAACATTTCTTTCTTAATCTTTTTGTGTGTCGCAATTATTTGCTATTTACTCGGATCTCTGGGTTGCCGGCACGCACCTCCGGTTTGCCAGCCCCGCCAGTGCTGCGCGCCTCCCTGCATCTCTCGACCCTCACCCGGTCCGTCCGTACTTAACGTTTTTGGAGGTTCTGATGAGACATCCGATATTTCTCTCTCTCTCTCATATTTCCTAACTGGTGGCCCTCTGTGGACTGTGTTGGAACCTGGTGGCAATTTAA
>NW_007085291.1:0-1036 GCF_000164805.1 Carlito syrichta
CCAAGGTATTTCATTTTTTTTGGTGGATATTGTGAATGGAATTGTGTTTTTTATTTGGGTTTCTGTTTGTTTATTATTGGTGTAGAGAAATGCGATCGTCTTTTGTACATTTATTTTGTATCCTGAGACTTTGCCAAAGGCCTTTATCAATGTAAGGAGACCTTTGACAGATTCTCTTGGGTTTTCAAGGTACACAATCATATCATCTGCATAGAGAGATAACTTGACTTCCTCTTTTCCTATTTGAATACCTCTGATTGCCTCCTCTTCTCTGATTGCTCTAGCCAGGACTTCCAATACTATGTTGAACAGGAGGGGTGAGAGTGGGCATCCTTGTCTAATTCCAGTTTTCAGGAATTGGTTCCAATTTTTGTCCATTTAGGAGTATGCTGGCTGTGGGTTTCTCGTAGATGGCTTTTACTATTTTGAGGTATGTTCCCCGTATGCCTAGATGTTCAAGGGTTTTTATCAAGAAGGGGTGCTGGATTTTATCAAAAGCTTTTTCTGCATCTAATGATATGATCATGTGGTTTTTGTTTTGACATCTGTTGATGTATTTAATTACATTTATGGTTTTATGAATGTTGAACCAGCCTTGCATCCCAGGAATGAAGCCTACTTGGTCATGGTGGATGATTTTTGAGATGTACTGCTGAATCCGGTTTGCTAGGATCTTGTTGAGAATTTTAGCATCTATGTTCATCAAAGATATTGGCCTGTAGTTCTCTTTCTTTGTTGGATCTTTACCTGGCTTGGGTATCAATGTGATATTGGCTTCGTAAAATGATTTGGGGAGAGTTCCATCTTTTTCAATTGCCTGGAATACCTTCAGTAGGATTGATATCAGCTCCTCCTTGAATGTCTTGTAGAATTCTGCTGGAAAGTCATCTGGACCAGGGCTTTTTTTTTGTAGGAAGTTTTCTTATTGTGTAGTCGATCTCCTTGATTGTTATTGGTCTATTTAGAGTCTCAATTTCTTCTTGTTCCAATCTAGGTAGGTTGTGTGATGTCAGAAAGTCCTCCATTTCCTTATGGT
>NW_007085292.1:0-1551 GCF_000164805.1 Carlito syrichta
AGACAGTCAAACACGACGGCAGTATTTTATGAACTGAAGATCGTCGGGGGAGGGGTATCCACACAGAAGGCAAGTAATCCTTATTCTAGTTTCCTCTGGAAGTAGTATCCTTATTTACCTTATTTTAAACACATATTTAAAGTCATATTTATTTGCTTCTAAATCTCTATTTTCCATGAGATCTTGCTCTTGCTAAGTGGGTTTTTCTCGAGGCATTTTTCAAAAGTATGAACCCCTAAGTTGATGAATAGTATTCTGGTATGTCATTAAACAAAATGTATGGATACCTTGGGGCCTTTAATAATATAATTTAATGTAATAAAAATAAAGTTTACTGGAAGAATAAAATAAAAGAATTAACAAATCTCCCCAGTCTCCCTCAATTTGCGATTAAAGAACAATGCAATTTGCCCCTTTAGCAATTACTTCAAAAGACCAAACTTGTGAAAATTAAAAGTTGTTATTAATAGAATGGGTCATTTTTCACTCACTGGAGCAGGTAAAAGTACACAACATATTAAGTAATGTGCATAACACCAACTAACCACCAAAAATTGGGAGAAAAAACTTTTAAATTAGTTTAAATACATTTAGGGATTATCAGTGTTTTAAAACTATTAAGGATTATTTCATTTCCAACACAACAAATAGCAAGTCACTCAATGACTCCCAAGTAGTATATCGCTAACTAAAAATAAATTACACAAGCAAACAAGCAGCAGCAGCCATTGGCAAAAACAAAACAAAACAAAAAGAAACAGAAAACTCATCTTAAAGAAATGATCACCAAATAAAATAATAGCATTTATATTCTGACTTTTTAAAATTCTTGGACATGAAGACATCTAAATTTGATTTCCAGAAATTGCTACACAGTCCTAACTTCATTGTCACTAGTCCTTTACTTAAAATGTAATTGTACAAGATAGTGGTTGAAATATTCCCATAAAGTAGCATAAGCAGTCATTTTACATTCTGGTTTATATGGAACAACCTCAGTTTATGACTGCTTTCCCAATTTGGAAGATAAAATAGTTGGTCATTGTTTTTCTACTATGAGCTCAGACTCTCTGAATCTGTGACAAACTTCCTACTTAGGCAAATAAATAAGAATTTAGGAGGTTGGTGGAAATGGGAACAAAGTTTTTAATAATTGGACCAGCAGAAATGGGTCAAATTTTCCTACTCTTTACCAGTTCACATCTCTTTAGCCTGACATGGAAGCTGAAAAGTTATGGTCACTTACTGTATATTTTTGAACACTTCTTCTACAGATAAAAGTACACAAATGCAAATCTCAGGTCTATTTGACATTGAGATACCCAAAACCTCATGAAAACCAAAGCAAATATAATAAAATCACTTAAAATGCTTGACTGGCACATACCATGAAAAGGTAAACATTCTAGGTGATTGCATAAAAGTTTATTGTCACCAAAACTAATAATAAAAGACCTTCGATTTTATCAATGAAATACTTAACAATTGAAAAATGCTACACTACTAGTTTCATAGTTGTAAATCCAAAGACTGTCAACAAACTAGTAGTGA
>NW_007085293.1:0-1378 GCF_000164805.1 Carlito syrichta
CTTTTCCGCTTACAACTTTACTAAAGATAATTTTCTGGATTCCTAAATTCCACCAGGCCCATGTTACCTCAATTGTTCAGAAACAATACAAGTATGTAAGCAAAGAAATACACAGGAAGAGATTCACTTTTATCTGTTGAATCCTACCTGAATGGGTCTCCCTTGACAACCAAATTTTATTGTTTCAGCTTTTCAAGAGAAAAGCAGCAGCAGCACAATGGACACAATCAGGGTGGTGGCCCCACATCTATTCAGCCATGTGCAGAGCTTCTTCAATCTATTTGCAACAAGGTTGCAGTAGTTCATGCTGGAAAACAGGGAGGAAGAAACAGGATTACTTTGGGGGTGCAATAGATTCCCCTGAGCATCGCCTCCTATATAACTGACTATAAACTAAATCTTGTCCTGTGCTAGAGAAATAAATACAAACTTCCCCCATCTTAGACAATATTGACATGCTAGTTCTCTTGTATGTTACACTAGCATGTTTGCTAGTTCTTTGATGTTAATGTGAGAATAAAAGTTCCTTCGTGTAGGTTCAAAGTGCCCTGGATTTCAGCAGCTCAGGCATCATGAGAAGTCACACATGTATGTTCTATGTTCTTGGTTTCTGAATGGATACTCTGACCCTCCTCTAGCATGTTACTAGCACTCTACAACCCTACTGGCACAATGTGTCCAAATTTGCAGTTACTAGTGCAGCCCTTCACATCACAGCTTTGTAGGGAATTATCTCTGAGAGTCCATCTTGGGTCTGAGATGAATGCTGGTTACCAAGGGGGACTCAGCTCTGTTTCCAGGGCCAGCCAAAGCCCTTCCACTTTGGAAAATCTACCCACACACCGACTCCTGAGCCTCACAGCTTGGAGCTCATCATAGACAAGCTGTATTGAT
The DNA here is from genome assembly GCF_000164805.1 of Carlito syrichta. Taxonomy (NCBI): domain Eukaryota; kingdom Metazoa; phylum Chordata; class Mammalia; order Primates; family Tarsiidae; genus Carlito; species Carlito syrichta. The sequence continues at coordinate 895 of NW_007085293.1, forward strand.
ACCATTCTCTTGCTGACCCTGGCCCAGCTTTTCTGGTAAACAGAATGAATTCACATATTATCCGAGTGAACCATTGCTTATTGGGATTATATCTCTATGGCTTGATGCAGCACGGACCCTTGGCTTTGTGCAACATGGTCCCTTACAACATCTATGCACCCACAGAGATACTTCCAGCCTGCCAATTCAACTCAAAAGGGCATAAATTTTTAGTTTGTATCCATTATTGCATGTGCATTTTAGTTGAAATATGCCTCTTTCCAAAGATAACTCCAAATTATCACCGAATATCTTAAGTACAAAGCAAGCTTGTGTAGAGAAATCCTACATTAGACAGAAACTAATACTATCAGAAGAATTAATATAGCCCCAAATAAATATAGCCCATATGCTTATTCAGTTATTTATTCAATCATTCTCATATGTAGCTGGTAATAGTCTAGGCACTAAAAATATAATTGTGAACAAAATACAAGCTCTGCGG
>NW_007085294.1:0-907 GCF_000164805.1 Carlito syrichta
CAAGTAGCTGGAACTTAGGGCGCGCGCTACACGCCCAACTCATTTATTTAAATTTTATTATAGAGATGAGGTCTCACCAAGTTGCACAGGCGGATCTCAAACCCGCGGGCTCAGGCAGTCAGCTCACCTCAGCCTCCCAAAGTGCTGGGATTACAGGCTGAGGCACCGAGCATGGGTACTTTTACTTTTCTTAAACCTTTGGAGCTTCCGATTTAATCATGAAATAATGTTTCCTGAGTAATGCCGGTGGCAGAAGGTTGTAAGCGGCTTTCGTTTGATGCAGGCTTATGTGTGAATAATTCTTTTGTTTTCCATTTCCTTCCTTTAAAGGACAGCTGTAAATGGATTTTTTTTCAAGGATGTATCTATATAGTGTGCCCCAGGAATGCAAAACTTTATATTTGGAGCTCGGTCTTCCAGGGTTTTGGTTGCATGAATTAAATATTTATACAGCAACTTACTCTCTGTTGTAAATTGGCCAAAAGAAACCTGACTGCACACAGAGAGTGTGTGTGGCTGGGTGTGTGTGTCGGGGGTGGACCGGGATGTGTTTTGGGTTTCACTTTGTAAAGAATGTTTGACTGTAAGTGTAGTCATGTCTAAAAGCATTGGAGTAACTACATTATGCTCAAGCAGAACATTTGTCAAAAGTGATCATCAGAGTTGGCCTGAAGGGCCCTGCTCTGGTACGTGTCTGAATTCTAGGCAAGGATTTTAGATAATTGGACCTATTGCCCAGTGAAGAAATGACAAAAGGCGTTTTTGCTTTCAATGGAGTTAATGATAGCTGGAGTTCCCAGGTCCCTTTACATCCTCTCTTCATTTCATTGTGGCCTCATCTTGCCTTATCTGTTATCATGTTAATCACGAATTTCTCTTTCTGTGATGAATGAGCATGTGATAAATA
>NW_007085295.1:0-1689 GCF_000164805.1 Carlito syrichta
AATAAGACAATACTCTGTCTTCCTGCTACAGTTGTCAAACGGGGAGCAAATATTCTATTTGCAGCCTGTTTAGTGCTGTTTAGTGCTATTTTTGTGTCTTGTGTTGGTGATTTTGCTGTTTAAAATGGCCTCCAAGCATGGTGTTGCTGAAATGTTGTCTAATATTGTAAGCACGAGGGGCTGTGATGTGCCTTACAGAGAAAATGCATATGTTGGACAAGCCTCCTTCAGGCAGGAGTTATATATAGTGTGGTTGTCTGTGAACTCAATGCTAATGGATTAACCATATATTAAAGAAGGTGTTCGTTAAACAGAAACACACATAAACCATTAATCGATGGATGAAAGTGCTGTGGCCAGAGCCTCACAGGAACCACACCCTGTATTTTCCCCTGTGAGGAATGGTTCAGTATTCACGAATTCCATGTCCATAACTTTATAGAACATAACAATCGCAAATAATGAGAATCGACGATATATAAGAACATCCCATTATTCCTTCATGGGACAATGAGGTGCCTGACCTCTGGGAAATTCTCCTTTGACACAGACCATCATCAACACATGCTTGTTCATGGCACTTTTGGCCAGGATTGGTCACTCTCATCTTACCTGTTCATGTCGATCTACCAGATTATCTGGTCTCCAGCCCATCCGCTGCCACTGTGTGGACTGTCACTGGTGCCTCCTCTATGTGACTTCCACGTGACTCTTGCAAACTTGGCCACAGACCTAAAGCCCAAGTAGCAAATAATACAGAGCAGTGGTGCTCAACCCGGGCAGCCCATTAGAATCATTTGGACTGCTAAAATGTCTCCATGCCCAGGCCCTACTTAGACCAGTTAAATCAAAGTCTCTGGGGGAGCTGATGGGAACCCAATCTTCAGAGAATTAAGAGCTTGCCAGGTGGTTCCAATGAGCTGTCAAGATCGGGAAGAGAGCCCAACTTGGTAAAGAACCTCAACCAAACATCCTGGAAGAATATGGACTGTATTTGCCAAACAAATAAGTTTCACCACTATTCCTAACAAAATGCAATAAAAGCGCTCAAGTAAAGCATTTAGGACTGATGAAACAAAATGAATTATTGGAAGAGGGGAAATCCTAAAAGTGACATAAGTGTGCCTTAAACATTTCACTGGAATCTCAACATACAGTACTTTCATTCAGAGTCAATGTCTCATATAAAGCCAAGGCACTCCCTCTGAGCACGAATCCCTTACTTGGCATTCCATGTCATTTTTCTCACCCAAGGAGCATTCATGATATCTCATCTCTGATTTCCAGTTACAGGGAAGGGGAGTCTTATCTTTCACGGCTGCTTTACTCACACTTAACTCAGCAGAATTAAAGCATTTACCATTTGACCTGCTACTCTTTCCAAATATGCAACTTATCTTTACACAGAAACAACTTTTCCACTCATATTTTTAGAGTGTCTACTTAATTAATTTGCCTATTTGCAATCCAGGCACAATTGACATAAAAACAACTGGCTAGACAGGGCACGGTGGCTCAAGCCCGTAATTCCAGCACTTTGGGAGGCCGAGGCGAGAGGATTGCCTGAGCCCAGGGGTTCAAGACCAGCATAGGCACCTTGGTGAGACCTTGTCTCTACAATAAATCCAGAAAAATTATTGTTCATAATAAAAAATATTGATATAAGTTGGAGGACAAGCCAATGTGGAA
>NW_007085296.1:0-1319 GCF_000164805.1 Carlito syrichta
CGGCTGAGCCACCGAGCCTGGCTTTGAACCATTTTCAAACAATGAACTTGAAATTACTGCACAACAATAGATGTCTTCCAAATCTCACGGAATTACTATAAGATTAAGAAAGAAAGACATAGGAAACATTCTAATGTTTTGAAAGTTAAAGTGTTGTATGCAATAATTTATCTTAATATTATTATGATCATTAAAATATTGCCACCTTAAAAAAATGATATCGACATGTTTATTCAACACTTTTTTGTTGATGTTTCTAGATAGCATAAATCAGATAAAGACAAATAAGCCAATACAACCAATTCAATACGTTTTATATTATCATTGCTTGATTATTAGATTATTGATGCTTTTAAGTGAAATGTCGCTACAGAAAGTCATAGAGGCTAGTAAGGTTACGCATTTAACTGACAGAAACCTGACCATTCTTCTCAGATATATCCTAACCCAATCTCATATTGACTTTATTTCAAAATGGATTAAATTGGCATTATAAAATTTCATAAGGGGAAATTTTTCTATAAAGATATGTACACAACAATTATTTTAAAAACATTTGGCTTATAGAAGAAAGGTCTTGAAAGATGAAATTCTGTTACAGGAATGTGCAATTAGCAGATTACTTCTGATGACCTTTTGCTAAATACAAGTACTACTTGCAAATATAATCCACCAAACAAATTAACTGAGTAGCTATGGCTATTTATAACAAGTGTTTCAGGTTTTTTTCTTTGAAAAATGTCAACAAAATTGTGGCTGTTTCATGGTAAAACCTTGTGGTAATGCATGTTCATTTATTTCCCAAATATTCACGACCCTGATATATGGTCAGTACTGAATATGTAATGACTAATGAAACAGACCCAATCCCTGTCATCATGTAAGTTATAGTCTAGTTGAGAACCCAGATGCTAATCACTTAAACTAAGTTGTCAGCCGGGCTCAATGACTCAGCCTGTAATCCCAGCACTTTGGGAGGCTGAGGTGAGTGGATTGCCTTACCCCGCGGGTTCGAGACCCACCTGGGCAACTTAGGCCTCATCTCTACAATAAAATCAAAAACTAGCTGGGCGTGGTGACGTGCACCTTTAGTTCCTGCTACTTGAAAGGCTGAGGTGGAAGGATGCCTGGAGTCCAGCAGGTCGAGGCTGCAGTGGCCGGAAGTGGTCACTGCACTCCAGTCTGGGTGACAGAGTGAGACTCCAACCCAAAAACAAAAAACACAACAAAAAAACTAAGTTGTAGCCGGGCTTGGTGGCTCAGCCTGTAATCCCGCGCCTTTGGGAGGCTGAGGTGAGTGGATTGCCTGAGACCGTGGG
>NW_007085297.1:0-777 GCF_000164805.1 Carlito syrichta
GGCTCCTGAAAATAAATCTAACAGTTTCAATAGCTTTGTGCTTAGTAATATGGGTTATTTATTTGCCCGAAGTTTAGATACATTCACACAGAAAATGAGCCTCAGTTTGTTGGTTGGTTTTGTTCCTTCTTTTGTTTTAGGTAGTTCAAGTTGACCTTTGTGGAGGAAATTCTTTTTTTTTTTTGAGCTGGAGTCTCACTCTGTCACCCAGACTGGTGTGCAGTGGCCGCTCCCGACCACGCAGCCTCGACTTGCTGGGCTCCGGCGATCCTTCCACCTCAGCCTTCTGAGTAGCTAGAACTACAGGCGTGCAATACCACGCCTGGCTGATTTTTGATTTATTGTAGAGATGAGTTCTCACCAAGTTGCTCAGCTGGTCTCGAACCTGTAGGCTCAGGCAATCTGCTCACCTCAGCCTCCCACAAATTCACCTCATTGTTTGAAGAAAGCAGGCACCAATCCTTTTATGCCACAGCAGGATTACTGAAGGTTTTAAGTAAATTAAAGTGTGATAAATCATATTGTATTAACAATCAAGTAGGGGTTTATTAATTAAAATATATCTGTGTGAAACTTTTCCACATTGTAAATACTTTTACATAATACATTACATTCTAAATAAACTCTTAGGGCTTCTGTAAAGTAAAACTGAATGGTATTGGTAGCTACTAAAATAGAAAAGGAATCATAATTCTTAATATACTGGTTACCTTGTCTTTGTCTTTGCATTTTAGAAATAAGTATAATTTTTCAGGAGTGACAAGTGGAGATGCAAGA
>NW_007085298.1:0-885 GCF_000164805.1 Carlito syrichta
TTCACCTTTAATGCTTAATCTTCAATGCATCTAAAATTTATTTTGTTGTGAGAAGTGGTTAGAGAATTTAACTATATATTTTTTTAAATTGTTGGGTATCACAACACCATTTCGTTATTAGTATTTCTCTCTCTCTCTTTTTTCTTTCTTTTTTTTTTTTTTGAGTTGGAGTCTCACTCTGTCGCCCAGATTGGAGTGCAGTGGCCGCTCCTGGCCACCACAGCCTCGACCTGCTGGGCGCCGGCGATCCTGCAGCCTCAGCTTTCCAAGTAGCTGGAACTACAGACGTGCGCTACCACTTCCAGCTAATTTTTCATTTGTTGTAGAGATGAGGTCTCACCAAGATGCCCAGGTGGGTCTCGGACCCACAGGCTCAGGCAATCCAGTCACATCAGCCTCCCAAGGCGCGGGATTACAGGCTGAGCCCCAGAGCCTGGCTAGCATTTCTCTTTTTTTATACTTTCTTTTTGAGTTGGAGTCTCACTCTTGTCACCCAGGCTGGAGTGCAGTGACACACTCACGGCCACCCCCAGTGTTGGCCTGCTGGGCTCCAGTGATCCTTCCACCTCAGCCTTCCAAGTAGCCGGAACTACAGGTGTGCGCTACTACGCCCAGCTAATTTTTAATTTATTGCAGAGATGAGATCTCACAAATTCCCTGAGTTGGTCTTGAACCCTTTGGCTCAGGCAATCCTCTTGCCTCAGCCTCCCAAAGTGCTGGGATGACAGGCTGAGCCATCATGCTTGACCTTTTATACATTTTTTAAAAGCACATTTATGATAGATTGCATTCCTTCCCAGGTTTTCTTTCATCCATTCACCTCTTTCCTTCCTTCCTCCCTCCTTTCTTTCCCTCCCTCCCTCCTTTCCTCCCTCCCTCCTTTAC
>NW_007085299.1:0-844 GCF_000164805.1 Carlito syrichta
GTCTTTCTAGAGAATCTTTAGAATCAGCCTGTTTTATCCACAAAAAATTGCCTGGAATTTCAATTGGAATTGGATTAATCTACAAATTAAACTGAGAAAAATTGACATCTGGAAAATATCAAGGCTTCCTATCCATGAACATGTAATATCTCTTTTTTCATCTTGTTCTTTGACTTCTTTCAGCAGAGATTTTCTCAAAGAGATCATGTGTATGTTTTGTTATCTACACTACGTTTTCAACTTTTTGGGTGTCAATGCCAGTGGTATTACATTTTCAATTTCAATTTTTACTTGTCCATTGCTGGTGTATAAGAATGCAATTGATTTTGCATATTGATTTATTTCCTGCTACCTTACTACAATCACTTATTTGTTTCAGAGATTTTTGCTTTTGTTTTTATCTATTCTTTTGGATTTTCTACATATATATTTACGTCTTCTGTGAACAAAGCCAGTTTTATATCTTTCTTTCCATTCTGTAAATGTTTATTTTCTTTTCTTGGCTTATTGCATTAACTAGAACTTCTAGTGCAGTATTAAAAACGACTAGTGAGGGGACATTCTTGCCTTGCTCAAGATCTTAATGGAATATCTTCCTTTAGTTTCTCACCAGTACATGTGATGCTGACAGTAGTTTTTTGTAGATATTTTTTGTCAAGTTGAATCATTGACCCTCTATTCTCAGTTTACTCAGTGATTTTATTTTTATTATGATTAGGTGTTAGTTTTTGTCAAATGCTTTTTATGCATCTGTTGATATGTTTATGTGATCTATCTTCTTCAGTCTGTAGATATGGATTATATTAACTGATTTTCAAATGTTGATCCAGCCTTGCATTCTTGA
>NW_007085300.1:0-1156 GCF_000164805.1 Carlito syrichta
CTGATTTTTGAGAGGTGTTATTTAATCCGATTTGCTAGGATCTTGTTGAGAATTTTAGCATCTATGTTCATCAAAGATATTGGCCTGTAGTTCTCTTTCTTTTTAATCTCTCCATTAATGTCTTGATATCTGGGTTTGTAGTTTGAGATCAGTCATTCTGGGGGCTTTTCATTGTTTGCATTCTGAAGTCAGTTTTCTCAGTGTCTGACCTCCCAGGAGTCTGTAATATACCCATATTCTTCTTTTCATTTTTCTTCATTTGTGCAGATTTTTCTCTCCCCCTTTCCCTCCCCTTCTTTAATTCTGTTTTTCAGGAAATGTGGGATTGCTTTTACTTCTTTTTGTCCAATCTCCTGTTCTTCCTTATGAGCATCCTCTGGCTTTGTTCACTTTTGAGGCTGGACTGTGGGTTGGGGCTGTATTTTTTTACTGTTTTGAGATTTAGTTGAGGGGGGAGCTCTGATTCAGAATTTATCTGCAGATCCCAGTATCCACCAACAGGTGTATGGGTTCACTGGAACCCACTTCCCCCACCTTACAGTCTGTCAATGCAGTGGGGTTTAGGTTTGCTCCCTGGAACTAAAGGAGGCAAGAAAAAGGAAAATAATGGAATAAGGGGGGTAAAGAAGAGATTGGAGAGAGAGGACTAAGAGGGCAAACAGACATACACACCAACTAATGAACAGAAAGTGACACAAGGCCAGAAAAGAGTAAAAAGCAAACAAATAAAGAAGATTCCCTAAAGCATACTGGTAATCACACAAAGACAGTCTAATAAAATCATGCCTTTTGATGTGCTTTTCACCAACACAAACAAGTGGTCTAACTCAAAAAGCAAACAAAAATGAACAAAACAAACAGTCAAAACAATAAAGTCAAAAATCAAAATAAGAAAACAGACTAGCTCTGGAGTCTTTCCTGAGTGTCTAAAGTCTCTTCAGCTGTGATCTCTAGTCCCTCCCCTTTGTTCTCACTGCAGGCAGATAGATTTACTCAAAGCTTGGGTTGGTTCCCTTGGCTTGCTGCCTGAGAGGTCTGCCACAGGACTAAATTGTCCATGTCTGATTAAGTGTAGAGGAGGGGATTCTGCCTCCTGTTTGGTGAGGTTACCTTAGAAAGAAACCAAGGTGGAGGCTGCTCATAGATGGGAGGGGCG
>NW_007085301.1:0-1239 GCF_000164805.1 Carlito syrichta
TCCCAAGTCTGATAAATTTCTGCTGCTAGTATGGATTCCTCGGGGGCAGAGGGGTACAGGGGACTCAGAGGCTTGACTGGAGTTCTTCTGAGGGCAGCACCGACTCCTTGTAGACACCCATCATCAAGTAAGTCTGCTAATAGACAACTGACCTAACTTTGGGGAAAATAACACTGAAAACAATCTGGAGTAAGTTTTAAGGTGAACTTGACTTACTTGGCAGTCAGAAGATATCAATTTCCAAAGGAACTTTGGCACATGCATGTGCATTACAGAAGACAATCTCTGGTGTGTAGACCCCACCCTCCCAACAGCAGAACATCTCAAATCTCAGTTTCTGTTTGAGTAGGACAGTCACATTTTCAAAGACTTAAAATATAACCCTCAGACATGCCTGATTTTTAACTGTAATGTCCTCATAACAGAAGTTCTTATCAGAGATCTGCATGGTACTTGGCAAACAAGATGGTCTACTTGTTAAACAAATAATACATTAGGTAAGTAAATTCAAGTGAGATTACTCTAATTAAATATACACTGCTATTGAAATATAATTTCTTTATCGCCTAGTTAAAGAAGAACAATCTCTTGTTCCTGACAAAAAATAAAGTTTTACAATGATCCCCTGGTGGTTGGGAGAATAGATTTACACGCAATCCACAGAGGTCATTTCAAGAAGAAAAAGACGACAGACAGTGTAGGGAGCAGGTATCTCACTCCCGGAGACTGTCACTAGGGTATAGGTTTTAAGGTTCTGGGTCAGAGATAGGGAGCTGGTAGAAGCAATGATGACCTTTGGAGTTGAGGGAATAGGCAGGCTCACACAGGCATGGGGAGTGGCCTAGCCCAGTTTTGGCTAGTCTTTCAGGGCACCGCGTGGAAGGCTACTAGAGGCCAGGGCGGTCCGACGACCACAAGGCTTGGGCGAAAGGAAACGTCACTTTGCTGCCTGCGCTGAGCCACACCCAGCCTCCTCTAATGGCGTTAGGTGCCACAGGCATGACAACACGGATGGGCGCAAAATCCCCGCAGGTTTTGATCCCCTTGTCTACACACACTGAGAGCTGACAGTCGCTGCATGGCCGCCCCTCTTTCATTTGTCAGACAGAGTCTGTGGGTGCACATGAGCAGGCAGCTACACCTGTACTTGAGAATTTACATCGCCTTGCTCAGGGATGGCATTGATTATGGATGGGGGAAATACAAGCACAAACTCTTTAAAAACTGAATGATGGAAGC
>NW_007085302.1:0-832 GCF_000164805.1 Carlito syrichta
CCATTAGAATTTTCTAAATCAGAATTAAAACAAATACCAAGGAAAGAAAAATATGCCCTTCTGAACTGTGTGTAATTTGGTTCAGAGAAAACTTTCTAATTTTATTTGCTTTCATTTTTATGCTACTTCACAATCACCCCAAGTTGCTATGTAACAAAATTATTATGGAACTGGCTCAGAATTTGCTGTATAGTAATCAGTCTCCATGATTGAAAACACAGAGAGAATGTCAATGAGGGAGAAAGGTTTTATTCTCCTGAATCTAGATAAAGCACATGAAAATTTGCTCCTGTCCACAGGAGATTCTTACTCCTTGTCAAAGGAGCAATAGGCAGCATTTATTAAAATATGATCTTTGTGCACGTTGCTAGGTTACTTCATTTTCAGCCTTTTTCTTTACAATGCAAAATTATTTTAAAAATACCAAGAGAGAGAAGCAATAAGGAGTAGGGAAAATGGGAAGCTGATAGTGTCATTAAGGCATTGACTATAGTAATAAATATATTAGATTACATGAAGATAAAAGATATTTGAATACTAGCCAAGAAAGGGCTCCAGTCAGCCACAAACTACAGTGAGACACTGCCAGTTTTAAAATCTCCTTTTTATTTTTCTGAGTTTCTCAAAGTGGGCAATTTAGTGCTGACCCTTAAAATGTTTTTTGCTAAGCGAAATAATTTCCCCTGAATTATGAACACACGTTCTGCTCTTATTTATTTATTTATTTTTTGAGTTGGAGTCTCACTCTTTCGCCCAGACTGGAGTGCAGTGACTGCTTCTGGCCACCGCAGCCTCGACCTGCTGGTCTCCGATGATCCTTCCGCCTCAGCCC
>NW_007085303.1:0-812 GCF_000164805.1 Carlito syrichta
TGTGGTCAAGACTCAGAGCGCTGGCGCTGTTTGACGTGGAATAAAGGACTTGGCCCACAGGGGAGGATATTAATTACATCCTGCCATACCAGGATGTAGAGCACCTGGTCAGGGCAGCCACGAGGTCCATCCTGGAAAATAACATGCTTAACCTGTAAGACAAGACTTAGTGAGAAAGTGCCCTCTGGTGGCCATCCTACAGTGAAGGACGGCCATTCAGATGTGCAGAGGGTTGGAACTTTTTCCTGCAGATGACTACAATTAGATTGTCAGCACTTTATGATTAGTCATGAGGGTTAGAGGGGTAGTCAGCGTCTGTCCCATATTTTCCGTTCACACTAACACACTTGCAAGTACAACACACGCAACTAAACTACCAACGAGAAAGTACGGTTTCCCATGGCCGTGCAGACAAAAGTGAAACTGAGCTGAGGGTAAGTCTGTGCCTTTTGGTGATCGACCTTCCTCACAGATGAGGATGACCTCGTCCTCCAGATGGGGGGGAGGGACGTCTCCCAAGACCCCCAGTCAACGACCCACCAGCACATCCACTTAAGCCAATGCCGACCCAGATACAGAGTGGAATTCCTACAGATAATACAGATGCGCGCTTACCGAAAATGAAGTGCACTTACCTGCTGGCACTGGGACCCTCCGGGCTGGGGGGTGTCTGGGGGGGGTCTCTGGGATCCTGGACAAGCCCCCAAATGTTGTACCTGAATTCAAAATATGAGAGACCTCCATAGAGCCAGCTCTGATGCAAATCACACGAGGGTCTTTATTCAGGCTCGAATCTGGGCTCACGTCTGTTA
>NW_007085304.1:0-697 GCF_000164805.1 Carlito syrichta
GTGGAAGTAATGTCAGACTGATATGCCACAATTTCATCAAATTAAAGCAAGTACAAAAGCCTGGGATATCACTGATATGACAAGAACTTGTATGTAAGAATTTAAAACAGAGAAAGTGGAGAATAATAAAGGTGGATTAATGCCACCTGTAGCTCAGAAGAAAACCCATGAAGAAACATAATATTTTTTGTCACATAAATAATTACTAGTTATAGTGATAGGACAAAGCCAAAATCAAACAATGACTTTTCTCAGTCTCCTAATTTTTCTTTATTTTTATGAGAAAATTTTGAAAATTGTTACTTTAAAGAAATTTGTCTATTACATGTACAGAAAAATATATTTTAAAGAAGACACTATACCAATTTAATGAAAACACATATATAGCATTCTTTTGTTTTCTAGGTTCAATTTGGCCTTATTTTAGAAAAATTTATTATAAATCTCCATTTGTCGGTTACCCTGAAAAAAGTCATAGTTGTCTAATAAAGTTAACTGGTATCCACCATGAAGGATATTGTTAACAAAGATCTCAGGGCCATATCACTAAGTCCATTTTTTCCCCAAAATAAAACCCATTGATATTTGAATGCTAATATTACAATGTCAGAAAGAAGATAGGCTGCAATAATAAATCAGTACTTAAAAGGTAGTTATTAAACCAGGCTCAGTGGTTCAGCCTGTAATCCCGCACCTT
>NW_007085305.1:0-687 GCF_000164805.1 Carlito syrichta
CTTTTTGTCTTCTATGTCCTGGATTTGGGTTTTTATTTTGGTGATCTGGATTCTTCTGCTGAAATTAGGGTTTTTGTGGTCTTGCTTTTCCAGCTTCTTTAGGTGGCTTGTTAGGTTGTGAATTTCTGTTCCTTCCATTTTCTTCATGTGTGTTTGTAGGGATATAAATTCCCCTCTTACTACAGCTTTCAGGGCATTCCAGAGATTTTGGTAAGATGTTTCTTCATTTTCATTTGTTTCCAGGTATCTTTTGATCCCTGTTTTGATTTCGTCATTGACCCAGGAGTTGTTTAACATCATGCTGTTTAGTGTCCATGTCTTTGTGGGTTTTGGGGGGACTTTGTTGGTGTCAATGTTTATTTTTATTCCACTGTGGTCCGAGAAGGTGTTTGGTAGAATTTTGGTCCTTTTAAATTTGCTTATGCTTGATTTATGCCGAGTATGTGGTCAATCTTAGAATATGTTCCATGTGGTGATGAGTAGAATGTGTATTCTGTGGTCTTTGGATGGAGTGTTCTGTAGGTATCAATTAAGTCCATTTGGTCCAAAGTTACATTGAGGTTCCGGATCTCCTTGCTGATTTTTTGTCCTGATGATCTGTCTAGGGTTGTGAGTGGGGTATTTGAAGTCCCCAGTTTGATAGTTTTAGAGTCATATCTTTCTTTATTTTCCAAGAAGCTGCTTTAT
>NW_007085306.1:0-940 GCF_000164805.1 Carlito syrichta
ATGCAGCAAAGCATGTGGAATTTTTTTAAAGTCTAATGAATTTTGATGAATCAATTACAGTTTATAAAAGTGGAACTTAACAGTAAATGACTCAGGCTCTGGAATTCATATAGGTGTGCTGGCTTATGGCTGTTATCCCAGCACTTTGGGAGGCTAAGGCAGGAGGATTACTTGAGCCCAGGAGTTCGAGACTAGCCTAGGCAACATAGTGAGACCTCGTCTGTACAAAAAAAGTACAAAAAATCGCCAGGCATGGTGGCACACACCGGTAGTCTTGGCTGTTCAGGAAACTGAGGTGGGAGGACCACCTGAGTCCAGGAAGTTGAGGCTGTGGTGAGCCATGGTCGTGCTACTGCGTTCCAGCCTGGATGACAGAGTGAGACCCTGACTCCAAAAACAAGCAAGCAAATAAAAAACACCTCAGGCCTTAGAATTGAACATAGCTGATTTCAAATACTGCTCTGCCACATAAAAACCAGAAATAGTTGCTTCTCTGAACCTTTATCTCTAAAAGGTAGATAATGAAGGTTTTCTCCATCATAGGTTCATGACAACTAATGAGATAATAAACACCATTAACACTGGCGTTTGGGTGTGTGCAGTCAGTGTTTGTTGTCTGTAACAATATTATTCGTGTTGCTTTGTTTACAGAAAACCACTTTCTTAATCTGTTTTCTGTTAGTAATGCTTGTTGACGTTTTGTGTTGCTTATGAACGTATAATGCAAATCGACCTTTATTTACTTTTAACAATGATCACTTTTGTTTCTGAAACTGCATAGTAAGTGACAAATTCTTTTAACTCTGATCTTTTTCTTTCTTCCTGCCTTCCTTTCCTCCCTCACCTCCCCTTCCCTCCTTTCTTGTAAAGGTCTCACTCTGTCACCCAGATTGTAGTGTAATAGCACGAATCATGGCTCACTTGTAACCTCCAGGTTAAG
>NW_007085307.1:0-1065 GCF_000164805.1 Carlito syrichta
AATCATAGTAAAAAAAAGCTACCAGATTGGTAGAACCAGTGGCTCTCTTGCTTTGGATGTACTGACCAGGTTTTAGATTTATGTATCAGGAAAGCTACGCCCAAGACTTCCTGGGTTCAAGTTCCAGTTCCAGCTCACACAGCAACATGACACTGGGCAGGTTAATTACCCTTTACTTATCTGCAACAAAGGGATGATAACTGTACCTATTTCATAAAGTTTTTATGAGGATTAAATAAATAAAAACTTGATGAGGGTTCAGAATAATTAAGGATGCCGTGTGTGCTCAATAAATGTTCCTTGCATCATAAATATGATTAGTCTCTCACAAGCAATAGTATTCCTGTGTTTGCATTTAAGTGAGTGTATTTTTTTTGAGTCGGAGTCTCACTCTATAGCCCAGACCGGAGTGCAGTGGCACGCTCCCGGCCACCGCAGCCTCAATCTGCTGGGCTCCAGCAATCCTTCCACCTCAGCCTTCTAAGTAGCCAGAACTACAGGTGCGTGTTACCACGCCCGACTAATTTTGTATTTATTGTAGAGACAAGGTCTTGTCAAGTTGCCCGGGTGGGTCTCGAACCCACGGGCTCAGACAGTCCACTCACTTTGGCCTCCCAAAGTGCTGGGATGTCAGGCTGAGCCACCGAGCCCGGCCAAAGTTAATGTATTAAATGTACTTGACAAACTGAAGTCCAGGACATTACATTCCATTTATTATCATCGTGATTTATTTCTTAAGTAGTATTTCAAAGTTAAATAACACATATGGGTTTGGGAGTCAGGCTGACTAGGGTTCCATTTATTTAGTAGTGAAATGAGCAAGTTACTATCTCTCAGCCTCAGCTTCCTTATCAATAGCAAGAATATCAATAACACACCGTCTAATGAATTGATTACTAACAAAGGACACACATTCAGTAAACAACTGCTTTTTTACTATCTCTTCTCTGAAAGGTAATTATTGATTGATACAAAACTAAAACAGTAACACTGTGCTGGCATTATTAGAAACTCTTCCAACTAAGAAAAAAATCCACTCTCCATTCTGCGCCAAATGAATTGTTT
>NW_007085308.1:0-951 GCF_000164805.1 Carlito syrichta
ATTTTAAAATAAAGGCTAATGATGGATGGAAAATATGCAAGTCAGTCAGTGGTTTTTGCACTATGTGAACTAAGAAGAGGAAGAATCTTTTTAATTCATACAGAATATATATTATATAATGTATATCTCTCTTGTTGGAGTGAGTGTGTGTTGTGTGTGTGTGTGTGTGTGTGTGTGTGTGTGTGTGTGTGTGTGTGATTTTCTTGAAAGAAAAGGCATCAGGGAGAGGGAATGCTGAATAGATATTTTGAACTGTGACTGAATGTCTATGTTTAAGTGTAGTTTTTCTTTGCTTTAAAGAAAAAAATATATATATGTAGAAGGATAATTCTTTCTGGAGTTAGTAAGAATTTCCAGTTGAGAAAATAATTTGTTCTCCTTCTTAGTGAGAAAAGTACATGATTTCCAAATCTGTAAGCTCTTGGTAGCAACTCCAGGGACTGATTTTAGATATATATTCAGCTATCAAGCGGTCTCCTTTTCCTCAAAGAGCAATGTAACTCTTGGGCTTGTTGGGCTTCCTTAACGTAAGTAGGAAGGAATGCTGGTATGATTTGCCTATGTTTTCAGGAATGCAGTGATTATTAATAGGCTGCCATTTTCAAACAGTATTAGCGCATCTTTTTTCCCCTTGTTTTTTTTCTTTCTGCCCAGTCACTTGCTGAAATTTCAGCCTTTTGCCTCCTCCCCTTCCCCATAGTCTTCTGCAGTCGTAGTTGTTAAACTTGGAGCATTACCATGTAATATGGAGTCTGCTCCCAAACCAGATGCATTTTCATCAGTTTTATCGCTTCTCTAAGGTTGTAGAGTCTCAGAGGATTCCATAATCTCATGGACGTATCTTCTGTCTTTATATTTGTAGACCACAAATAGAATCAAAATCAAAACCGTAACTCTTGTCAAGCTGTAGCTTTGACTGTTAAAGTCTTTCATCTCAAGTCCTTTACACTG
>NW_007085309.1:0-1363 GCF_000164805.1 Carlito syrichta
GAGGGCTATGTGGCTACATAGGGAGTTTCTTGAGACTATCTTATCTCCTCTGTCTCACTGTGACAGTGTCAGGGGTTGCCTTACAATTGTAGTGCAATGTCCCAGGTTCACTCAATCCCTCACCTTTTCCTGTCTGTGTCTCTCCTTCAGCTGTTCTTCCTGGTGGTGGTTCAAAACTCACTCAAAATTTATACATTATTTTAGTGATTCTAATAAGCATACTAAAACTAGAATGAGAATTCTAGGGAAGGGATATAGGTGCCATAAGTAATGAATTACCAATAACAGAAAGGAGAAAAAGTCAAGGAACAATAAAGAAAACAAATTGTTTAGACTGAGGCCTCTTAGAGCAGAGTTGATTTTACAGAAGAAAATGTAATAAAAGTGATCTCTTCCTTTACATTTTTCCTTTTCTATTCAACTTGGAAATTGCTTGCAAATTCCTGGTTATTAAGCGTTTGTAACAAGGGATATCTCTTGAACAGTAGGAAACAATAATGATGCCTGGGGTGAGACAGAGCGGGGACATTTAGAGGAATAGAAATTATGTTATACATTTCAATGTTCTTGAATTACTTTTTTTTTTTGAGTTGAAGTCTCACTCTGTCACACAGACTGGAGTGCAGTGGCCGCTCCCGGTCACCACATCCTCGACCTGCTGGGCTCTGCAGATCCTTCCACCTCAGCCTTCCAAGTAGCTGGAACTACTGGCACGCACTACCACACCTGGCTAATTTTTTTGATTTATTGTAGAGATGAGGTCTCGCCAAGTTGTCCAGGTGGGTCTCGAAACTGTGTGCTCAGGCAATCCACTCACCTGGACCTCCCAAACATGGAATTACAGACTGAGCCACCAAGCCTAGCCGAATTACTTTTTAAATACATTGTTTTGTTTGGGGTTTTTCATTTGTTTTTACTATGTATGCTTAAAACCCTATAATATCCCATTCTGCAAGGACCAGCAGTTTGAAACATTTGAAATAATGCTGTTGTGATAATACGTGCCATTAAAATGCTGTTGGCAGCCATGGTACAGATACTATATATTTTGAGGTACATAACAACTGATAGCAGCAGCATCAGTCCTGTCGGGAAGAATATCTTAATAAACAAAATTTAAATGTCTCCTTTTAGAAGATGCTTTTACTCTCTGTATTGGCAAATTACTCTGGCACAAAGCCCACATTAGACAGGAGTTTATATCCTTAGATTTTTACTCCCTCTTCTTTTGGTTGTTGCACATTTTCAGTGCTTTCTAAATGGCATAAATATAGTCAGGGTTATTGACAGGTGGCAAAGAGAAAATTAACTTCCAGTTTTCCCCCATTTTGTTTCCTGACTCCTCACACTGACATCTGGCTTA
>NW_007085310.1:0-957 GCF_000164805.1 Carlito syrichta
CCTTGGACCCACCCGCAGGCACTGTGAGGTCAGCGAGATGGGTCTGTATTCATTCTGCCTTCCAGGGAAGCTATGACCTAGTCTTGGTGTTTTGGCCTCTGGGGGCCTCTAACTCTTCCTGCAAATGTGAATCCCCACCGGGGCAGGGGAATGGAAAAGCTTGTCTCAGGCCCTCTGGTGAGGGAGGGCCACTTCTGCTTTCCAGGGGGAAGCTGTGTCATGGGGAGCAGAACTGTGGCTGTAGGGGAGGCCGGAGGGAGAAGGCCCTAGAGGAGACCCGCAAGGAAGTGATACTTCTTCCAGGGGCCAGATCATTTGCCTGCAGCCCCTCCTTCCTTACCGCCCAGCCCTGCTTTTTCCTCAGGGTTCTTTTACCACTTCCTGCTCTCCCCGTTTTCTTTCTTTCTTTTTTTTTTTGAATTGGAGTCTCACTCTGTTGCCCAGACTGGAGTGCAGTGGCTGCTTCTGGCCACCGCAGCCTCGACCTGCTGGGCTCCTGCGATCCTTCCTCCTCAGTCTTCCGAGTAGCCAGAATTACAGGCATGTGCTACCACGCCCGGCTAATTTTTTGATTTATTGTAGAGATGAGGTCTCGCTGCCCCAGACAGGTCTCGAACCCGTGGGCTCAGGCAATCCACTCACCTCAGCCTCCCAAAGCGTGGGATTACAGGCTGAGCCACCGAGGCTGGCTAAAAAAAGTTTTGAAAAAGTTGAACATAAACAAGTAGGTAATATGATACCATTTCTGAAACAAGATATTCATATATGGGAATGCCTTATTTATAAGCTCTGCTTATCAAAAATTTTATGTTAAGGTCTCAGTAGTGATTATTTCTGGGTGAATGCTGGTTTGTTTGTTTTTCCTTTTGTACATCTTTATTCTTAAAAGAACAGGCATCACGGGTATGATTTTATAGCAGCCATAGAAGGAGCAAATGGAATGAAGCCAGCATGACT
>NW_007085311.1:0-704 GCF_000164805.1 Carlito syrichta
TCCAGCAGGTGGAAAATCAATAAGACATAGATGAGCAGCACCATATCACTGGATAGAAGTGATATCTAGCCAGGAGCAGTGGCTTAAACCTGTCATCCCAGCACTTTGGGAGGCTGAGGTGAGGGGATTGCCTGAGCCCACGGGTTTCGAGAACAGCCTGGGCAACTTGGCGAAACCTCATCTATACAATAAATCAAAAACTTAGCTGAGCGTGGCAGCATGCACCTATAGTTCCGGCTACTTGGAAGGCTGAGGTGGAAGGATCGCCTGAGCCCAGTATGTCAACACTGGGGTGGCCATGAGCATGCCACTGCACTCCAGCCTCCAATTAAAAAAAATTGTTTTAAAATGGAAGTGATATCTATAGTTCTCCACCTGACAACAGCAGATCACATACTCAACCTCACATAAAGTATTCAGCAAAGACTGTTTATGGAAAATAAAACACACCTTAGCACATCTAAAAAATAAGAATCAACAATGTCTGCTTTCAGACCATGATGGAATTATTCCAGATCAAAATTAGAAAGAAACTGGAAAAATCCTTAAATATTTGGAGGTTAAACACACATTTCTAAGCAACACATGGGTCATGAGGAGATACCCAGAGAATTAAAATATATTTTGACTTAATTTAAATGAAATACAATTTATTAAAATTTGTGTCCGGGCTCAGTGGCTCAGCCTGTAATCCCGCGCCTTTG
>NW_007085312.1:0-1218 GCF_000164805.1 Carlito syrichta
GGCGATCCTTGCGCTCAGCTTCCAAGTAGCCGGAATTACAGGTATGCGCTACCACGCCTGGCTGATTTTTTGATTTATTGCAGAGATGAGGTCTCGCTGCCCAGGCGGGTGTCAAACCCACGGGCTCAGGCAATCCACTCACCTCAGCCTCTCAAAGTTGCGGGATTACAGGCTGAGCCACCGAGCCCGGCTCCCTGCCATCTTACAAAACCTTCTTCAAGCCAGGAATTGGCATGATATGAACCGACCATTTATGGGACGAGATGGTCAGCTAGTCTCATTATTGTAATTGCTGCTTGTTCATAATGCAAAGATACCTAAATGATGGCCTATAAAATGACGCAAATGGGGCTAAATTCCCAGAATCCATTTTTTCCCCCAGCTGAGAATTTATTGATGTAAACGCCACCAAATAAACCATGTTATCAGTCTGGGCGCAGTGACTCACGCATGTAATCCTAGCACTTAGGGAGGCCAAGGTGAAAGAACTGCTTGAGCCCAGGAGTTCAAGAGCAGCCTGGGCAACATAGCTAGACCTTCTCTCTACAACAAAATAAAAAAAGTTAGCCGGTGTGGGGTGAAAGTACCTGTGGTCTCAGCTACTCTGGAGGGTTAAGATGAAAAACTCGCCTGAGTCTGGGAGGTCAAGGTGGCGGTGAGCTGTGAGTGTGCCACTTTCCTCTCCAGCCTGGGCCACAGAGTGAGACCCCAATTTTTAAAAAATAGGGTTGTGATGTGCCCTTCCCCCAGCCCAGGCCCCTAAAATCCCCTCCTGCAGGAGGGAGAGAGAGGAAAGGGGCCTCCCCACACTAAGAATGCACAGTCCCTTGGCCCATGCAGGGCCAGGCTGGCCAGGGCAGGAGAGCCAGGTGCTGTCTCCGGGAGTTGGTGGAGCAGGACGGCTTGCACAGCTGGTCGTTGAAGTTCAGGTTGATGGTGAAGCCCAGGTCCCAGTCGTTCTTGGTGTTGGCTGCATGCTGGTGGTGCCGAAGGGATCCTCTCCATCTTCGCTGTTGGGTAGTCCTCTGTGTAGAATACCATTGGCTTCCAGTGCGTGTTTGGAGACTTGGGACTGGTGGAGAAGCCAGTCCTCTTATGGCAGGATGAACTTGGTGTTGACTCCACCAGGACCTGCAGTAGTCATTCTGCTTCACTTGAGGGCAGAAGGGGGAGGTGAAGGTCAAACCTTCCAGCTTGATGGTGTAGATGTCCTTTATG
>NW_007085313.1:0-830 GCF_000164805.1 Carlito syrichta
CCGTTATCATTTATGGAAGTAATTTTTAAAGCAATCTTGGCAAATATTTATGAGTTAGGCAGTTGTTCATTCCCTTGAAAATTTCTCCCTATTCTCAGCTGCCAGTAAGTGTGCATGTGAGAGGGAGATGGGAGTGGAGAGAAGGAAGCAGATACAAATCATAACAGTACTGAGAGCAATTGAAAGGGAAAAAGACAAAGTCTCTTTCTTTTTGTTTTAAGCCCCCAAATAAATCTCTTCCATCCACTATTTAAAATTTGTTTAACAGTGCACTTAAAAAATTGATCGTCGTTCCCACAAAATTGTAAACTCTACAAGAATAAGAATTTCACTTGCTTTGGTTGGGATTGTGTCATTATGGCTTTTTCTGGTTGGATAGCAGCAGCTCAATAAACATTTCCTGAATGAATGATTTGACATACATAAGGACTACCCAATTCATATACTGCATAAATATATACTGATCCGATGACTTACACATTCCACTTTTTACATTGAGCAAAAAGATTTAAAAGCCTATGTTCACAAAACTTTTATAGAATGTTCATACCATTTACTCATGGCAGCCTCAAATTGTAATCAACTCAAATGTTTGCCAATAGTAAAAAGAATAATCAAAAACTGTGGTATATTTACACGACACAAACAGATACCTCACCAATAAAAATGAATGAACTAATGACACATGAAGCAATATTGATGCATTTCATGGAAAATTCTACATTTGTATTGCTGTTGTGTTTATACAAGCATAAATAATGGTCAAAACTCAGCTGTATACCTATGATCTTTGCATATTGATATATATGCCTAAAAAAATAATTCCAGCT
>NW_007085314.1:0-775 GCF_000164805.1 Carlito syrichta
TCTGCAGGTCTGGAGTAGGACCTGAGAATTTGAATTTCAAACATGTTCCCCAGTGATGCTGATGTTGCTGGTCTAGATGACCCTTTAAGTCTTTTCCAACTTTTTTTTATGAGCATTTTGCTTTACCTCGCTAAACCTCAACGTTTCCCTCTGTTAAATGGGGATGACACACTATCTGAAGGGTTCTTGTAAGGATGGAATGAACTATTTGACTGAAGGAAGAAATTGCACATGAGTCATCTCATAAACCAGCACTCTAAGGGGCATATTTTTGGAAATATTGACATCTGTCTTGCTGAATGTCTCTGCTCCCTGGAACACTTACATACTTCTTCAAAAGCCAATTATTTTGTTTTTTTGTTAGTTGGTTTGTTTTTTTGAGTCAGAGTTTCACTCTGCGGCTCAGGCTGGAATGCAGTGGCATGCTCACTGCCACCACAGCCTTGACCTGCTGGGCTCAAGCGATATTTCTGCCTCAGCCTTCCAAGTAGCTGGAACCAAGGCATGTGGTTAACTTGAAGGTAGGTCATTTGAAATTATCGAGTTAGGAAAGCAACAAGACCAAATATGAAGAAAAGAAAAGAGGTCATAATGGACTTATGAGCTACCATCAAGGAGGCCAATATGTGCATTATAATTTTAAAAGGAGAAGAGAGAGAAAGGAGCAGAGAGCTTTTTCTGAAAACATAATGACTCAAAATTCCAAAATCTGATGAGTAAAATGTTCACATAAGTTTAGAAGCTCAGTGAACTCCAGTTAAAAAAAAACTGAAAA
>NW_007085315.1:0-1944 GCF_000164805.1 Carlito syrichta
ATTCCAGATTTCATTATGCAAAAAGCATGTGGACAGTAGCGACGTACACCAAGAGACCAAAAACCAAAGCAATCTGAGACCCTTATTCCTGCCTGAAACTCTTCCCCATATTTGATGAACTCTTTGAATAGGATTCGTGGTGAAACCTGATATCTCCAGTGGGATCCCTTGACAAAACATCTCTCCTCAGATTCTTGTCTCCCTTCTCTTAGCACTGGAGTTTCATATGAACTTTGACCATTTTCCAGCACTCCCCCATCTCTATTTTGTCATGTTTGAGTGGAGGTTTCTTACTGTTTGGGTTTGGCATCTATTGAGTGTTTATCAAGTTTTTACATATGTTGCAAGATTTTAAACAGTAACACTACAAGAAGTTAAAAATCTGCTAGAATTGAAGAGGGGTTTGAATTGTTGGATTCAGAATTAGTAGGAATGAAAACAAAGCAATCAAGGAGTGCAGAGAAGGCTCATTACAGGTGAATTGAACTCTGGAGAAAAGACTTATTGCTGTGTAATTGGACTGGGGACAGAGAAAAGAGAGCATGTAAAGGCACTTTTGACTGTGGCCTGTGTTCTGTGTTATTATTCCTGTCTCCACATCTAAAGAAAGAATTTTTGAAATGCGGTGTGATCTGATATAAATTCAACTGAAGGCTATGGGTGCTTGGTAGATGTCATCTATCTATCTATTTTCCAAGTTTTTATTTCTTGAACTGAACTTTACTGCATTTGTGACTGGAAAAACTTTCTCCATTTATGCACATGTGGATGTTCAAATCCTATCCATTCTTCAAATGTCACCTGTAAGGACCTCCCTTTAGTAAAAACTATTTTTCTCCTAGCAAAGAGTTATTTATGTTTAAAATTTTAACATAATTTTACTTGTACACTTTTTAATGAGGCATCACCTTATATTGAAAATATTTTGATAACTCTAAAATATGTAAAATTGATTCACCTATTCTGTCTCCCTTGATACAAACATTTGTTGAGAAAAATGAGTGAACCATATGAAAAAGCGTGGCTGAATTTACTAAGACAAATGTAGAAGAAAAGAATAAAACAATGACCTGTGCCTGGTGCTTGGTAAAGCATGTTTATTTTTGGAATTGACTATTCACCAAGTGTTTAACAAAACTTAACCTGCTATAAACTATTTATATTCAAGTGTCCAAAAGTAGAGGTAAAATCTAGGAGACAGTTCATAATATTGATTATTCTTCCTTGGCTCACAATCAGAGAATGGATGCATGAAAAATAGATTTTTCTTATGTTGTTTCACCATCAATTTATATCTGCCTGAGTGGGACAATACATTTTCTTTTCTTTAATAACAGAAACTGGCCTTTCTGTGAAATAGTTGAATATGCTTGAGTTTTTTTTAGCAGGCTCCAAAACTTCTTATAAAGCACTACTTCATAGAAAATAACAAATTATATGTTGTGGTCTGATTGCTTAAAATAAATATTTCCGAGTAGGAAAAACATTAGAATTTTGAAAAGATATTAAATACTTTAGACATAAAAAGTATTCTTGAAAATAAAAGCTGATGTGAATGCAATTCAAATTTAATATAGTTGAAATGTAAAGTAAAAATATATTACACCTGGGTAGAATGGCGTGGGTGAAATTTTCCCCTGGGGATAGCATTAGCATGTTCTCTAAATTCATTTTCTATAAAAGAAAAAGTGAAGATCATCTTTTTATATTTCCTTAAACTAACACAGAGTTTATTCTTAGACTAACAAATTAATGAAACAAATATTTTAAAAGAATTAGCATATGTTGCTCTTTATGAATATGAACGGGCTCTTCTTAGTTTTGGTAATCAAACATGTTTTTTACTTCAGACATTTTGACAGTGCTCTCAAAGGAATCACCTTACAATAATGTTCTCCTTCTTAGACATATGTCTTCTCATTAAATGTAAGTGTTCATTTCGTA
>NW_007085316.1:0-1270 GCF_000164805.1 Carlito syrichta
AAGCAGAAATTTCCAAGACTAAAGCTGCAACAAACCTACAAGGCTATTTAACATTGCTGTGGCTTGTTCTAAAATATAAGTACCTGGAGAAGAATACCACGGTTCCTGTAGCTGAACAGGCACAAAAACGTTAAGAAGGATGCCTTAACAGAAATCCTTGATATGGGTTATCAATAATACAATTAGACAAAGTACAATTTTCACAATTAATTTCAACATGAACAAAATTATATATTACTGAGTAAATAGAATGAGCATTAGCAATTAACAAAACATATGGGGAATCAACACAAGCCTGTAAAAAGGTTGTAAAACCAGAATGAGGACAATAAAGTGTTGCAGGACCTGTTGCTGCAAACAATCAATAAAACTGAGTCTGTAATGAATGATTAGAGGACAGAGAAGTTTGAAACATGGATGTAGCCCATCCATACGGGTGCTTTCTAGTTGTGGCAAGCGTAGAGCCATTAAAACCCCAGTCACTAATATATAGTTTTTCACAGGGTACAGGATAGTCCACCTTAGAGTTATAAGCACAGTCTCTCCATTTCAGGAAGCCAGCATCTCGCCGTATGAGTGACCAGTCCTTTTCCGTAATCATTGAAGGGGCAAGCAGATACGCTGAGAGGCGATGAAGCTCTAGTCGCACGGCCAGGGGCGGTTCCTCCAGGCATTAACATCTCCAGTCGCCAACCGTTCTTGATACTGTCCTGATAAGGGCTTTCTGTACTCAGAGACTTAAAGGTAGACATTAAGCAAGAAGGCTGGTAATTATTAAAAGTAGAATTATTATAAAAACAAATAGGGAGGGAGTTGGAATGTCCTTTATAAGAAAAAATTATGATTAGTAATATGTTTGACTTGAGCACGAAATAAAGCAGGCTCTCCCCTTTTCCTGTAAGAAGACTTCATTTTATCAGAGGTTTTATACTTTCTTCTGGATCTCAATGTCTAGTCATAGCTGAATAGCCTGAAAGGTCCAAATTTAAATGATTAATAACAAATAAAGTGTGATTCAAGATGTGGTGAGGAGAACTATACTTGAACTCACCCTCTCATAACTTAATTGATTTTTTAAAGTTTGGTGAACTCTTTCAACTATGGCTTGACCTTGTGGATTGTAGGGAATTTCTGTGGAATGAGAAATATTAAATTAGGAGTAAAATTGCTGGAAAGATTTAGATGTATATGCAGGACCGTTGTTGGTTTTCAGTTGCTCTGGCATACCTAGCTGTGAAAAGCAAAAGAATAAATGTTGTACCACGTCCTG
>NW_007085317.1:0-784 GCF_000164805.1 Carlito syrichta
CCTTCTGAGAATGTGTGTGCTATGTGACAGTAGACACATGTGTTGGTTAAATTTCCCAAGTCTCTTCTACTATGCTTTAGGGTAGCCATGAGTCCACTTCATATGCATTTCTATCATAGTCATCTTAAAGCAACACATTATCTTTTCATAACAAGAATGAAAGTATAAAGGAGAAATGTTGTGCATGATGACACAGGGAACAATGACACAAGGTCATCTTATGACCGCAAGACACAGAGCGAAGTCAAGACTAATGACACCACTAGTTGGAAATCAGTGGGAAAATCCAAAATTGGTACAGTGAAAATAAGTAAAGAAGTCTTTTTATCTCAGTGAAGTGTTCTAATACTTTCAAATACATCCTCCTCATTATTTCCCATAATTAAAAATAAGGCCAATCATGACAAGCTTTTCCATTTTGCTTTCTTGCTGTTCCTCCCAATTTCTTCAAACCACAGTGGGTCGATGTCCCCATTGTCAAGTGATTTGAGACTCAGTACTGTTTTATTAACCTACACAGGAGTTCAAACGCCAACTGAAGTTCTATTGCAGAATACTGTAAGATAATAATGAAGACACTTGGACTTGAATATGTTGTATCCTTTGTTCTTGTGCCAGCATGAGCTCCATTGAGCCCTTTGATACCAGTACACAGAAGAGGGTGTAAGATCTATGCAATAAGCCTGATCCAGTGAAGTCTGCTCTTGAGAGCAGTGCCCAGGAAAGGAGGAACCTGGAGCCATACCAGATTGACAGTCAGTCACCAAGGTGTCATGGAGCAAGT
>NW_007085318.1:0-886 GCF_000164805.1 Carlito syrichta
CTAGCAGCTTTCCAAAGAAAAACCTTGTGACTTAAAAGCCATTTTTCCCTCTTCTTCACATATTCCCAAATCAAATAATCTCAAGTCATCTACCACAGGAATTGTATGACTGTTTTTTTTTTTTTTTTTTTTGAGTTGGAGTCTCACTCGGTCACCCAGCCTGGAGTGCAGTGGCCGCTCCCGGCCACCGCAGCCTCTACCTGCTGGGCTCCGGCGATCCTTCTGCCTCAGCCTTCCAAGTAGCCGGAATCACAGGCATGTGCTACCACGCCTGGCTGATTTTTTTATTTATTGTAGAGATGAGGTCTCGCTGCCCAGGCGGGTCTCGAAACTGTGGGCTCAGGCAATTCACTCACCTCAGTCTCCCAAAGGCGCAGGATTACAGGCTGAGCCACTGAGCCTGGCTTGTTTTGGTTTTTAAAATAAATTCTGGAACAAAAGTGTGGTGTAGAATAAATATAGATAAGTATAATTTTTAAGCCACAGCTGTATGACAAGGTCATTTTCAGCAAATCAAAGATGTACTAAATTGCTGCTTTTTAAAGTCAGTTTGTTGTTGCAGGTAATGACCATCTCAACAAGGAAACTAAAGAGCAGTTTGAGATCCTGAGGACAGTCATGGAACTCTTTCTTAGAGAAACGCACCTGCATTCAACATTATGTGTTCAATTTCAAGACAGCTCTAGGACCCAGCTGAAGTCCATCCATATTCCACAAGTTAAAAGCTCTGAATACGAAAACATGACTGCTCTTCAGTTTGGAGTAGCTGAACTGTGAAGTAAATTAACTGCAAATATGACAATAAAGAGTACCACCTAAAGGAACTGTTCATTTTATTTTCGATAATCTAAGGCACTCCAACATGCACATTAATATTAAAAGTCCA
>NW_007085319.1:0-1331 GCF_000164805.1 Carlito syrichta
CCTTCCTGGGCAGTTTTACTTGACTACTTTACTTTTCTTTCTTTCTTTTTTTTTATTTTTAAGTTGGAGTCTCGCTCTCACCCAGACTGGAGAGCACCGGTCGCTCCCGGCCAATGCAGTCTCCACCTGCTGGGCACTGGCAATCCTTCCGCCTCAGCCTTCCAAGTAGCTGGAACTTGGGACGCACGCTACCCCACCCAACTCATTTACTTAAATTTGATTGTAGAGATGTGGTCTCACCAAAGTTGCCCAGGCGGATCTCAAACCCGCGGGCTCAGGCAGTCAGCTCACCTCAGCCTCCCTAAGTGCTGGGATTACAGGCTGAGGCACCGAGCATGGGTACTTTTACTTTTCTTAAACCTTTGGAGCTTCCGATTTAATCATGAAATAATGTTTCCTGAGTAATGCCGGTGGCAGAAGGTTGTAAACGGCTTTCGTTTGATGCAGGCTTATGTGTGAATAATTCTTTTGTTTTCCATTTCCTTCCTTTAAAGGACAGCTGTAAATGGATTTTTTTTCAAGGATATATCTATATAGTGTGCCCCAGGAATGCAAAACTTTATATTTGGAGCTCGGTCTTTCAGGGTTTTGGTTGCATGAATTAAATATTTATACAGCAACTTACTCTCTGTTGTAAATTGGCCAAAAGAAACCTGACTGCACACAGAGAGTGTGTGTGGCTGGGTGTGTGTGTCAGGGGTGGACCGGGATGTGTTTTGGGTTTCACTTTGTAAAGAATGTTTGACTGTAAGTGTAGTCATGTCTAAAAGCATTGGAGTAACTACATTATGCTCAAGCAGAACATTTGTCAAAAGTGATCATCAGAGTTGGCCTGAAGGGCCCTGTTCTGGTACGTGTCTGAATTCTACGCAAGGATTTTAGATAACTGGACCTATTGCTCAGTGAAGAAATGACAAAAGGCCTTTTTACTTTCAATGAAGTTAATGATAGCTAGAGTGGCCCCTTTACATCCTCTCTTCATTTCATCGTGGGATAACTTATCATATCTTGCCTTATCTGTTATCCTGCTAATCATGAAATTTCTCTTTCTGTGGATGAATGAGAATGTGATAAATATTCTGCAATGAACTGCCTCTGGGAAAGGGAACCTTGTTGTGGAGAATGTGTTAGAAGTAAGCAGTAAGTGTTAAGCAAAGGTCAGATTGATGTCATCACTGAGGTTTCCCTGGAGTGGAGACAATTACTCCTTGTTTGTTTGCCTATTAATCCGGAATTCTGTGGGGGTGTTCAAGTCTTCTGAAATGCATTATGGAGGCTCCTTAGAGTCCAAATCGAGTACGATGATAGAGTTTCAGTGTATAAACCAGGGA
>NW_007085320.1:0-1183 GCF_000164805.1 Carlito syrichta
TCAGTGATTTGGTTTTTATTCTTGGTTTTAGCTTCCTGAAAGCTTTCACTATTTTAAGGTAATTTTTTGCCCTCAAATAACTGTTTGGACTAATTCCCTGTTTGGTTACTGCCAGTATGCTTAGTATGATTAAGAAGAGAAAGAGAAGGCATTAAAGAAAAGTTAGGTTCTAAAGTCAGTATGTGAGGCAAAAATGGAGACAAAATTACTCCAGAAAGTTTCTTAAATAGCACATAAATTATTCATCAAGTCTACTACAGTCAGTTTCCACCAGTGCTAGAACCAATTTCTATTTTTTTGAGCACTGGATACAGTGGTTTACTTATGATGAGGGACCGTGTTATACAAAACCTGTCTAGACCTTGGACAATGAGAATCACGAAGAGATGGAGGATGGCTGAGGGATGTAGAGTCATAGCTTCCATCTCATGTTTCCCCTGCGGATAAACACATTTAAGGTGAGATTCGATGAGATTTGTTCACTTTTTGTGTGTGTATGTTAAGTATGAAGTATGTAAGATTAAGTTGAAGTTCATGGAGTGCATTGTCTGTATAATTTTTTTTTTTTAATTTGATTTAGCTCTACCACAAGACAGTGGATGTGAGCTAATGTACTGGTCCCCATGATGCACTGTCTGTTTCTGTTTTAAATCCAATAGCTTTCACTAATTGTTACTGTAATTTTTAAAGTCACATTGGTACTACAGCTTTTGACTGATGTTCTTTATGCTGCTGTGGGCTTGACCTTACCCATAAGAAGGCATTGTCTAAAGTGGAGCATTAATAAGACATTGCAGCTGGGCTCGGTGTCTCAGCCTGTAATCCCAGCACTTTGGGAGACCGAGGTGAGTGGATTGCCTGAGCCCGCGGGTTCGACACCCGCCTGGGCAACTTGACAAGACCTCATCTCTACAAAAAATCAAAAATTAGCCAGGCGTGGTAGTGCGCACCTGTAGTTCCAGCTACTTGGAAGGCTGAGGCAGAAGGATCGCTAGAGCCCAGCAGGTCGAGGCTGCAGTGGCCGGGAGCGGCCACTGCACTTCAGTCTGGGCAACAGAGTGAGACTCCAACTCAAAAAAAATAATAACTAAGACATTGCAGCAATCTTACTGGGTAGTATAAGTAATACAGAGAAGCGCATGACTGTTATGGTTCTTTGAAAATGCTCCTGACTTTCTCTTCA
>NW_007085321.1:0-789 GCF_000164805.1 Carlito syrichta
CAGGGCTTGAGAAATGTTGACTTTCTGGACGGTCAGCTTAAGGGGTATTGCCAAATCTGCAGTGCACTTCCAATCCTATTCTGCTATAATGGATTCGAGGAACTACTTCAGCTACTTTGACTGCAGTCGGGGTAGATAATAGAACAGTAAATGCCCCCCTTTAGAGGGGCTTTAGAGGTTGTACATTTCACTCTTTTATCCATACCATATTACCTGGTTTAAAAGAATGGGCATTGGTAGTTAAAGTAATTGGCAATCATCTTTTGACTTGACAATGGATGGCATTTAGGACCGAACCCAAGGCTTGCATTTGCTGTTTTAGAGTAAGACTTTTTAATTTTTCTTTTTATGTTTCCCTGTATGCTCTTAATGAGAGGGGGTGGCCACCCATAAAGAATTTTAAAAGGCGAGAAACCTGTTTAATTTATTTAAAGGCCTGTTTTGGGGTGTTTTCCCATAGCAGGGGCTTTTGTCCATCCCCCTGTGAGGCTTCATAGAGGGGTTTTATCATGATAGAGAAGATAGGCATTTAAATTTTATAGACTATTATAGAAATAGGACCACCTTTAGGGTTTTTTTGTGGGGTTTTTTTTTGTTGTTGTTATTGTTTTTAACAGTTGTTAGTTGGGTTCTTTCTTTAATTTTTAGTAGCACTTACTCCCCTGGAGTGTTTGAGTTTCTTCTGGTTTAAAGTGTCTAGTGAAAAAGTTTATAAACTGTGATTAAAATTTGTCCCCAATGGACAACACATTTTCTTTTTTCTTTTTTTTAACGTTTGTGGTCCTCTTT
>NW_007085322.1:0-854 GCF_000164805.1 Carlito syrichta
CCTGCATCTCTCGATCCTCACCCGGTCCGTCCGTTCCCTAACATTTAAAAAGGTTCCACCGAGTCCGAAATCTCTCTCTCTCTCTCTCTCTCTCTCTCTCTCTCATATTTCCTATCTGGTGGCCCTCTGTGGACTGTGTTGGAACCTGGTGGCAATTGAAGGCTCTAGCTGTGGCTACACTTCAGCATGCAGCTCCAGGGAAAGACTTCAGACCGCTGTGGCCTGACTGGGTGATGCACTAAGGTTAAATCTTTGCTTCCTTCTAGCCAAGATTTCGGAGTTTCCCCGTGGACCGAGCTGCATCTCGGAGGACAACTGACGGTCTCTACCTAGGGCTACTCCCTAGGGAGGCAAGAAAGTCCCCAAAGGAAAGTTCGAACCGCCAGAGCCTGTAAGGGTGGGAGACAAAGTGCTTGGTTTCTTTGCTTTTTTCCTCTCTGACTGGCGAAGTAACTCCACGAAGGACCTTGAAACTCCAACAGCTACCTTATGCCTTTCTGCGCCTTTGGTGAGTCATCCCCTTTTATTTTTCATCCACACACACATATTTGAATGTACTCTCTTGGACCGCCCTTTGTTCGGATGGCTTTCTGGGTCTCTCGGGTTTCCGGTTCTGTCTTGGAAGACTCCTAGCAAGGGTCGGGGACCTGGTACCTGCTCAAAGTCCTGGTACCAGGCCTTCCAAGACTCAAAAAACAACTCAGAAAACAACACAAAAAATTGAAAATCCATGAAGTCACCACTCAGTACAAGTAACAGAAGACTACTTTAAAGTATTCACCTCGTTCCCCTGGGAGTTCCCCCACTCCCGTCCACCGCAGCCTCGACCTGCTGGCTCCGGCGATCCTTCCGCC
>NW_007085323.1:0-961 GCF_000164805.1 Carlito syrichta
CAGGTCAAGGCTGTGGTGGCTGGGAGTGGCTACTGCACTCCAGCCTGGGTGACAGAGTGAGACTCCAACTCAAAAAAAACAAAACACAACAAAAAAATTAAGTTGTCAAGAAAGCTTAGAAGCAAAGTACACACTGTTGCGAGAGTGTTGATTAAAAACATTTTACTCATTAAGAGAGGTGAGTTGATATTTATGAAGAACTACTGTACTGACTTAAAATACTGCTCCATCTGGCAGGGTCCAGACTGATTCCCCCCAACAGCAGGCTTGAAATGCTTGGAGCATTTGAGCCAAACAGAGGCTGAACACCTGTTTTTCTGCTAGTCCAAATCCTTCCTCTCCTACTCTCCTCTCCTTTCTGAGGAGCAGTCTTTTCTCAAGATGATTTAAATAAGGAAGTATGATCTGCTTTTAAGAGGAATTTTACTCTGCCACAGTACTGCCATATCCCAGCTGTCAGAGCTCAAACCCATGAAATCATGCTCATCTGATGAAATCACATGTAGGATACCAGCAGTCCAGGCCTGGAGGAACTTTGCCATGCTGGATCTGTTTTGACAGTCTCTCTGTCTACCTGGAAATGAAGAGCATTGCTCTATGTCTTGTCTGTAATTCTTGGTTTCCTATCTTCAACCGGTGACTTTGAAAGTGCCTGAAAACAAGGAGTAATCATGCATACTCATAGTTCCTTTTATCTACTACCATACAGAGAACACAAACTCATCCTCCAAAGAAGCTATGATGTTTATAGAATCACAGCACTGCTAAAAAAAATTGCATCATATTTGAATCACTTTTAACAACTACATTTTTAGACTAAAGTATCTGCAATCAGGATATTCTGGCATCTCCAATGGGTCATATTTGCTTTGCATGTATGTAAAAGATTGATTTATAGACTTTTAAAAAAGCCAAGGAATGCTATTTCTTTAATTTTTGTGTCAATCTCTTGCTAAACTGA
>NW_007085324.1:0-808 GCF_000164805.1 Carlito syrichta
TATTTGATTTTTTGTATATTCTGGATATCATTCTCCTGTTGAACAGAAATTTTGCAAATATTTTCTCCCATTGAACAAGTTTTCTCTTCACTTTGTTGATCTTTTTTCCCACTGCACTGAAGCTTTTTAGTTTAAGTCTCATTTGTTTAGTTTTGGTTTTGTTGCCTACGCTTTTGAGGTCTTATACATTTTTTGCCTAGACCATGTCCACCAGAGGTTTTCCTACATTTTCTTCTAGCATTTTTATAGTTTCAGGTCATACATTTAAATCTTTAATCCATTTTGAGTTGATTTTATGTATGGTGAGAAATGGGGTCCAGTTTCATCCTTCTGTATATGACTGTCTTGTCTTTCCAACACCATTTGTTTGAGAGGGTGTCCTTTATTCATTTTCCCTACTCATATTTTTTACAGAAGCATAAGAGAGAGTATCCATGTCTTACCACCTCATTAAACTGCTCATGGGCAGTAGAATATTGCAACAAGGAGCTTCTCATGTGCCCATTCATGTAGGAAATAATACAGGAGTTGTGCCTCTACTATTTATTTGTCACTTCTAGGAGTGAGAATGAGAAAATATATCATGTGTAAGACTGAGATGAAGAATATTTGTATGACCTAGCCAGGAAAAATATAAGGGACATTCATATCAAGGGATCTGATTTAATGTTTAGGGAGGTCAGCATGGCCAACACAAGGGTGAATGTGCCATGGGAACTTCTCCCACCTTGCACCATCCTCTCCTCCTTCCCAAACACTCACTCGCTGAACTCAAGACTCTCATGAAGCATCTGTGTGATGTGCCTGA
>NW_007085325.1:0-1557 GCF_000164805.1 Carlito syrichta
AAAGAGATAAGGGGAAGTGCACTTTTTATTAGTTCTCAGGAATATTGCGTCCTTGCTATGCTCTTCTCTAGGGGCTGTGGCAATATGGACCGACATTCGCGGGTCTCTGGATCAATTATACAATGGACACATGCGCTGAAACTTCACACTGTACCCCATAGGTATGTAGGTTCGTTGTGTGTCAATTACAAATTTTAAAATTAATTTTCAAACAAGGCAAAAGAAACCCTGTTGACAGAGAGTTGAATCCACCACCCATCTAACTCTTCCAGAACAGAAAGCTCTCATGTATTCTAGCAGGTTGGAGAGGCTGTGACAGTATCCCCCAAGACAAGGACTCATGTGAGCTCCCACTGAGGCTCCAGGCAGTAGCGGCAATCTGCAGTAGCCCTCGCACACCCCGGGGACTCTCCTCAGATGGGCTGTTTACCACCTCAACCCCTCCACAGACACTCATCCTGAACACCCACTCGCGTAGGGCTCCTCCGAGACCCAGGAGGTAAGGTCGGGGGAGTGCGGTGCCTCATAACTATCTGACACTTTCATCCCTTTAAAGAACCCAAATAGGGTCATCATCAGAAAGCATTATGCTTTATGGACAAGTCCCACAGACAGGGACAAAATACACCCTCAACCAGAGTATGCTAATGTTGTGAAGTTATATATTCAGTGTGTTGTTTCTTCAGTTGCACGGAGGCGTAATTACTGTTAGGTCACGGTGGCTGTGTCCTGGAAAGATGCAAAGAATTTCACAAGGGTCTCTGAGAAAAAGTTTGTTTAGAAAGTAAATTACAGAAAAAACCGGTTTGGTCCACCTCCTCAAGTTTGAAGAGGGGTCCAACACTGAAGAGATATTTGGTGCTGAGTGTTTGAAGCTGGGTGTTTCTAAGGCTTTCTCTAAGAGTTTGAGAACAGGAGCATTTTTGTGAAATGTGACATGGGAGGGGGGAGGTTGTCGTCACGGCAGATAACTGTCCGATATGGCAGCGACCGGAGTTTCAGATAGTTGATCACATAGACAGGGAGTGTAGTGCGAGGTCTGTAAAACAAAGTTTCGAGACACAAATATTATTTTCAAATGTCCTTGAATTTAGCGAACAGAAAGACATTTAACTAGGAGTGCGTTGATCATGGGAAATGGAAAGAGGGTTGGAGCCAAAACGTGAGCCAACGCCAAGCCTCCTGCCCACAGTGGCTGAAGTTACGCCATTTGGGCTTTTTTTGTTCTTTATGATTCTTTGTGTGTGTGTGTGTGTGTGTGTTGAAGTCTCACTCTGTCACCCAGACTTGAGTGCAGTGACACATTCCAGGCCAACGGAGCCTCCACCTGCTGGGTTCTGGCAATCTTTCCGCCACAGCCTTTCAAGTAGCCGGAACTACAGTCGCGTGCTATTATGCCCGACTGATTTTTGATTTATTGTAGAGATGAGATCTCACCGATTTGCCCTTGTGTGTCTGGAACCCACAGCCTCAGGCAACTCACCCACCTCGGCCTCTCAAAGTGCTGGGATTACAGGCTGAGCCACCCAGCTCTGCCATTCTTTATGATTCTTATTA
>NW_007085326.1:0-1070 GCF_000164805.1 Carlito syrichta
CCACCGCAGCCTCGACCTGCTGAGTTCCGGTGATCCTTCCGCCTCAGCCTTGCAAGTAGCTGGAACTACAGGCGCGCGCTACCATGCCCGGCTAATTTTTTAATTATTGTAGAGATGAGGTCTCGCCAAGTTGCCCAGGCAGGTCTCGAACCCGCGGGCTCAGGCAACTCACTCACCTCAGCCTCCCAAAGGGCAGGATTGCAAGCTGAGCCACCGAGCCCGGTTGACTTGTATATTTTAAATAATATGTTTTAGAGTGAGTACAATGTTTTAAATCTAGAAAGGTAGCTATATTGTCTCATCTTAAAATCTTCAAAGAGCCAAGTTTCCTTTTGAGAAAAAAATATAACCCATTACATTCTATATTGCTTACTATACACCAGGCACTGGTCAAAATGTGTTACATATGTTAACTTATTTAGCAGAATGAGGAAAATAATCTGCTTCAACAACAGAATGAAGAAAGTAATCTGTGTAAATAATTTTAAAAACCAAGTATCTGGCAGGACTTGGTGGCTCAGCCTGTCAACCCGGCACTTTGGGAGGCCGAAGCGAGTGAATCGCCTGAGTCCGCAGGTTCGAGACCAGCTTGGGCAACTTGGCAAAAAAATGACTCTGCAATAAATAAAAAATTAGCCCCGTGTGGTGACTCACGCCTGGAGTTCTGGCTACCTGGAAGACTGAGGCGAAAGGATCACCATGAGCGTGACATTGCATTCCAGCCTGGGGCGATGGAGTGACACTCCAAATCAAAAAACAAAAAAACAAAACCAAGTTGCTGGCTACAGATGGAACTACTGAGTTTACTCACAGAAGTAAATGTTTGCCAGCTATTGGTGTGGGGAAAGTGCAGTCGTGATGTGACACTTTCATGGAGGAATAAAATGTATTAGCACTTGGAAATATATTAAATATGAGGACAATTTTAAGTGTTACTGAGCTTCTCGCTAGCATTATAATTTTTCAAGAGTCTGTTCATAATACCACACGATATTGCTTTTCATAAGCTCTCTTCTTGCTCTACCAGCATAACGTTAGCATAAGGCATGTGGGTGAAACTAGCCCCTGCA
>NW_007085327.1:0-817 GCF_000164805.1 Carlito syrichta
ATTTACTTAAAACCTTGAGTAATCCTGCTGTGGCATAAAAGGATTTGGGCCTGCTTTCTTCCGCGATGAGGTGAATTTGCCATTAAAAGTATCCCCCCCCCAAAGGTCACCTTGAACTACCTAACACAAAACAAGAAACAAAAATCAAACAACAAACGGATGTTCATTTTCTGTGTGAATGTATCTAAACTCCAAGCAAATAAATAAGCCATATTACCAAGCACAAAGCTATTGAAATTGTTAGATTTATTTTCAGGAGCCACTGTGACTAAACAAAAATTTTCAGGAATAAAAACAAATACAAGGAAACTCAGGGAATAAAGTTATCCACTGGACAATTATCTTTAAAAGCAGTATTCCCTAGAAAACAAAGTAATGAAACTATCAAAAACCACTTCTCAAAGTAACAGTTTTCATGTCAAAAAAAGGATTAACCTAGAATAAATATATACAAGCAACATGTTCTGTGCTAAGCCAGTGACAAAGAAATTCCTTAGTGCTTCAAAACAAAGTTCTGTCAAATCCCCATTTTTTACAAAGAAGCATGAAGGTCTTTCACAATGGTTCAAACTGTATTTATAGTAACAGGGTAAAGACTTGAGATGAAAGCCAAAAGGATTAAAGTCAAAGCTCCATTTCCACGGTTATGGTTTTGATTTTGATTGTGGTCTGATTGTGGGATACTCTGAGACTCTACAATCTTAAAAGAGCAGATAAAACAGATGAAAATTCATCGGGTTTGGGAGCAGACTACAAATTAAATGATAATGCTCAAAGTGTAACAACTACAACTGCAGAAGTCTGTGGGGGCGGGGGA
>NW_007085328.1:0-303 GCF_000164805.1 Carlito syrichta
GGACTTCTACCATTGTTTTTTTGGAGATTATCAGTGTGACTATACTTTTTCTGGTTACCATTTTACAGAAAAAATGTGGTTTATGGGTAGGTCATTTTTAAGACCTTGTAAACTCTTTGTCTAGAAAATGGAGCAAATGCCAGTAATAATTTTAAAGGACTCTAAAAGCCTCGTGAAAAACTAAACTAGCAATTAAAGTAAAAGTGGTAGTCAGTATGAAAGTCTGAAGACTAACATACATCTCGTAACTATCAACTTTAGGGCTGGGTTGGGTACTATAAACTTGACACATGTAAGAGTTGA
>NW_007085329.1:0-1107 GCF_000164805.1 Carlito syrichta
GCCAAATCATAACAAATTTTCCATAAAGTCTTAAAACCAGTTTAAAAATCAACTTGGCTCAAAGACTGGCAGATCATGGATGCACCTCCTCTGCCGCCCACACCCGAGTGCTCTGAAGATCCGGCTACATCCTGGGATCCCAAACCTGTCATTCCCAGCTTGCCGACTGTCCGAGCTTTCCCACAGGTGAGTCCCAGTCACCTCTTCCTCCAAGCTTCGCATGGTCTCGCCAGCTGCACAGGATACCTGCCTCGGTTCCTGGAGCCCTGGTGCTATGGGTCCCAAGGCAGCCGGCTCTTCTGATCCAGGGCACTGACGTGGGGTGGGGGTGGGCGGCTTTGGAAGGAGGCTCAGTTTCAGCTGCGCTGGGTCCCTGGGTCTGGCTGTGAATGGCTCCTTGGCTCCTCTCTGGCACAGGGAGAACCGGGCTGTGGCTGGGTGCAGTTGGCTCCAGGTAGAGTCAGCCTCCTGAGAAGTGGCTGGGCTGCCTGAACTGCCCCTGTGAGAAGGGGCGGGGTTGGAGTGTCTTGGGTTGGGATCTTTTCCAGCTGAGCGACTCAGCCCACACTTCTGGGCCTTCAGGGTTTGATGACCCGGTGGTGGAGCCTTGCAGCCTCTGCTCTGGAGCCAGGAGCCCCACAGGACCCGGGTCATACCTTTTCTTTGACTTAAACCCTTGGGTTGCTGGAGAGGTCACCCTGGATGCCAGGGAGGCTTAGTTGGAGAGTTCCCTGGCATTTTAGAGAGAAATTATGACCTCTTTTAAGGGTCCCTAAGCAGAGCCCTCCTCCCAGCTAGAACATACGGGACCACGGAGCCCTGGGCTCACCAAACCCTCAATGGGAGGGAACAAAGTGGCAGAGCTGTGGGAAGTAAATTCCAGGCTGGGCCGAGCCACAGTTTCTCCAACCATACCCCCATCCAAGGAGGTGCTTGGTGGCATGATGTGTACCTGCCCACCACGTTGCTTTCTTGTGCACTAGATGCAAGTTTTGGAGTAAAGGACCAAGGAGAAAGAAGGGAGGTGAGTTAGGGCCATCACGTTCTGCTGGACTCTTCTAGAACTGGTTTTAAGCCCAGAGGCCTGGAGCACAGGTCTAGCTCTTG
>NW_007085330.1:0-804 GCF_000164805.1 Carlito syrichta
CTTCAGTGACTGTGTAACTGTTTCCTCCCTGCTCTGGTCCCTTCCCCTCATCACCTCCCACTTATGCTGCACACAGCTGTTAAAATCATCTTTCTCAGACACTGCTTTAATCTCTTCAGTCCCATCATGAACCTGTGATAATGTTCCATTGCTTTTCTAGCAAATCCAGAACTTTCATCCAGCCTTCAGTATCGCTTTGTGATTTCCAACTTACCATGTTTGTTTGTCGGTATGTTGTGGCATCTACTACATAGTATTTGGTCACTATCATTTCTGTTTTGACCATTTAGCTCACCTAGAATTTAATTATTTAAATGGTTAGTGTGCATAATTATACAAATTTTTATAGATTTTCATAAGAATAAAATGTGTCTTAAGAGACTTCTCTAATTGTGAATGTTTCATACATATTAACGGTTATAATTTCTTGGGGAGAAGAATGGCAGTTGTGATATAAAAACAATATTCTGGAACCGAGAGCACCTAGAATGTCTGTGATTTCCTTTCCTGCCCATCCACCTTTTCTTTGTTTCACTGTGTAGAACTTCCAAGATTGCTCTGGACATGCAGGTCACTGATCGTGTTTTAAGCCATCACAACTAGTTTATAAAATTTTCTAAATAATTATGTATAATTTAAAACTTATTCTGTTATTATTTTACTTATTATTTTGGTATAATGATAATCACATTATTTTATGATTTTTGTCTCATCTTTTATGTATAAAAGGACTTAATAATTTGGAATATATTATCATAGTTATCATGAGAGAATTTTAGCTCATACCTTTGAATGTTTTTCTGT
>NW_007085330.1:2887-3904 GCF_000164805.1 Carlito syrichta
TCTGCATAAAAAATTTGACTTTGGCTCATGTTCTTACTTTGTTTTCTTGGAAATCTGATAAAGGCAGGGTTGTGCTGCTTATGGTAAAATCTTCCCCATATTGACTGCAACTGGTCTGAGATGAATTAATAATAAAGGTTATGAAAAATAGTATTTAATAATAAACACCTAAGGAGAAAGCCATATCTCTGGGTTTCCCTGAGTGTGATGATTCTTATAATTGGGCTTGCTCCTTTTAGGTACCCTGAAATCAGTGTCTGTGGAGTTTCTCCTGGGGTGCCACCTCCAGTGTGGCAGAGGCTTTTAAGCCAAAGTGAATGTTCTGCCCAACTGCTGTAAGCTTCATCCCTCATAACTTTGTCGTTGCCTGAAGGAGCAAAGAGAATAGCTGATGGAGAATACACACACACACACACACGCGCACGCACACACACACACACACACATGGCACTGTCAGCTAGAAAGTTCTGGACAGTTGTCTGTATTAAGAGCCTGTGCTGTTGAGAATAAGCTTGTGTATTCTCAATTTGTGTCATTTAAACAGATGCAGGAATACAGGTGAGAAAAGGATAGTTAGGTACATTGTAGCTTCAAGAAAAGAGTGGGTGGTAGCAGTGGGAGTGACTTCAGAATAAGTCAGACACATCTTGATGCTTCACCATGGAAAGTGATGATAATAAGTATTTCTAAGGAACTTCTGAGGATTTTTAATGGAGAATTGACAGAAACAACGATCTTTCTTGGTCATGTTATATCTGACTCAGTGGTATTAAAAGAATAAGTGAAAAGTATCATTTGTGAATGGAATTTGATTTCTTTGAAGAGAAGGTATTTTACAGAGTTTTATATTGATGGTTTCCAAGAATCTGGCTTGAGCAAGAGTGGGAGATTAGTCAATTCAGTAAAAGGTACTCTGATGCTAAATCCTAGCCTTAAATTTACATATTTAAAATTGTATCCATCTGTAAAGGCTTCAAATCATGAAATTCAGATATGCTATTTCAGAAAGTTAAACTC
>NW_007085331.1:0-703 GCF_000164805.1 Carlito syrichta
TATATCCCTACAAACACACATGAGGAAAATGGAAGGAACAGAAATTGACAACCTAACAAGCCACCTAAAGAAGCTGGAAAAGCAAGACCACAAAAACCCTAATTTCAGCAGAAGAATCCAGATCACCAAAATAAAAGCCCAAATCCAGGACATAGAAGACAAAAAGATAATACAAAAAATCAATGAAACAAAAATCTGGTTCTTCGA
The DNA here is from genome assembly GCF_000164805.1 of Carlito syrichta. NCBI lineage: Eukaryota > Metazoa > Chordata > Mammalia > Primates > Tarsiidae > Carlito > Carlito syrichta. The sequence goes on from NW_007085331.1 coordinate 208, forward strand.
AAGGGTAAACAAGATTGATGGTCCCCTAGCCAGACTGACCAACAAACAACGAGAAAAAAACCAAATAAGCATAATCAGAAACACAAAAGATGAAGTCACATCTGACCCTGAAAAAATACAAAAGATCATTAGAGACTACTATGCACACTTGTACGGAAATAAACTTGAAAACCTTAAGGAAATGGAGCACGTTCTGCCATTACACAACCTACTTAGTTTGGAACCAGAATAAATTGAGACCCTAAATAGACCAGTAACAATCAAGGAAATTGACTATGTAATAAGAAAACTACCTACAAAAAAAAGCCCTGGTCCAGATGGCTTTCCAGCAGAATTCTACAAGACATTTAAGGAGGAGCTGATACCAATCCTACTGAAGGTATTCCAGGCGATTGAAAAAGATGGAACTCTCCCCAAATCATTTTACGAAGCCAACATCACATTGATACCCAAGCCAGGTAAAGATCCAACAAAGAAAGAGACTACAGGCCATATC
>NW_007085332.1:0-609 GCF_000164805.1 Carlito syrichta
GATGTCTTGTAGAATTCTGCTGCAAGCCATCTAAACCAGGGCTTTTTTTTGTAGGAAGTTTTCTTATTACGTATTTGATTTCCTTATTGTTATTGGTCTATTTAGGGTCTCAATTTCTTCTTGTTCCAACCTAGGTAGGTTGTGTGATGTCAGAAAGTCCTCCATTTCCTTAAGGTTTTCAAGTTTGTTTCCATACAAGTGTACATAGTAGTCTCTAATGATCTTTTGTATTTCTTCAGGGTCAGATGTGACTTCATCTTTTGTGTTTTTGATTGTGCTTATTTGGTTTTTTTCTCGTTTTTTCTTGATCAGTCTAGCTAGGGGACCATCAATCTTGTTTACCCTTTTGAAAAACCAGCTTTTTGTTTCATTGATTTTTTGTATTATCTTTTTGTCTTCTGTGTCCTGGATTTGGGCTTTTATTTTGGTGATCTGGATTCTTCTGCTGAAATTAGGCCTGTTGTGCTGTGAGCATTACTGACATCTATAATGATGTGTGTGTGTGTGTGTGTGCTGTCCTTCCATTTTCTTCATGTGTGTTTGTAGGGATATAAATTTCCTCTCTTACTACACCTTTCACGGCATCCCAGAGATTTTGGTTAGATGTTT
>NW_007085333.1:0-974 GCF_000164805.1 Carlito syrichta
AAGGAGCCATTCACACTATGTAAATAAATGAGTGTGACGGGGTTCCAATAAAATTTGTTTATTAAAAAAATGTGGTAGACCAGATTTGGCTCATGAGTCATACAGAGTGAGAAAGAATTTTTATCTAAGAAATGCAAAAATTATCAGGCCCAGAGGGACATTGAAGCTTTTCTATAATAAAAGGAAAACATTTCTCATTCACATTTGTAGCAACTCGAAAAAATGACAACTTTCTGCCTCTGGCTGGCCCAAGCATCTTATGATGTTTGTTATGACTTCACTTCCTGTTTAATTATATGCAGTGAAGATTATCTCTTTGCTCTTAAGTAGAATTGAAATTCTACCTTTTAATTTGTCTGCAAGTTCAAACAACCCACAGAGAGTACCTACAAGACAGACGCAATCTCACCATCTTATTCCTTTAGAGAGCTCCCAATTTTGAAGAGTCTAAGCAAAATCTAATAAACTTTGTTCTAATCTATTGGATTCCCACCTGCCAAATTATTTGACAGTAAAAACTGATTCCAGTCCTTTGGATGTTGAGCTGAAAAGTTAAACTAAAAAGCCCTGGAATACTGATCTAAGAATAGATGTTTAGAGTTGTAACACAGGAAATATAGAGTCAATAGAAGATTTAACTTGGAACCTGCTGCCTCTTGTGAGCCAAGCAAGATTCCTTAGTGTTCACATTTCCCCCCTTGTTCTTTCCTTTTTTTTTTTTTGAGTTGGAGTCTCACTCTGTTGCCCAGACTGGAGTGCAGTGGCCGCTCCCGGCCACTGCAGCCTCGACCTGCTGGGCTCCGGAGATCCTTCCGCCTCAGCCTTCCGAGTAGCCGGAATTACAGGCATTCGCTACTATGCCCAGCTGATTTTTTTATTTATTGTAGAGATGAGGTCTCTCTGCCCAGGCGGGTCTTGAACCCTTGGGCTCAGGCAATCCACTCACCTCAGCCTTCCAAAGGCGCGGGATTAGA
>NW_007085334.1:0-1682 GCF_000164805.1 Carlito syrichta
GATATTTCTTCTCTAGGAGAAAACATGAAGAGCTTGAAACAATTTGCGAATATACTTAGTTTTAAACCTAAATCCTAATATCATTTAGTCCTTGTTAATTATTAATAAAACAGAAAAGAGTCTGTGTCTAAATGCAGTTAGTTTCTAGTGGACATAATTAGCAGTGTAAGAGTTAAACTCCAAAAATACAAGAAAAACTAAAGTAGTATTCCAAAATGATGGCCTACTGCCTTTGCAGGTTTCTGTGACTCCCTTGCTGAGAAAGTGTGATTCAAACACCAGAATCATTTTTTCTCATCTGCTAAAACTCATGTTTAGACTATGGGCAAGTTTTCATGGCAGATTTAAAACAAATTTGGAACAAATATTCTGTGATAATATTTGGAAGCTGGGTGATGTCTACATAACTAGAACCAAATATGAGTCTGAGTTCATGGACTCTAAAGCTATCAAATATACATCATTTACAAGAAGCACACACCTCAATAGTTGTCAGTGTTTGTGACAACTTATCAGTAATCATCTCTAGATATCTAACTGTTACTGAGCAGGGCAAAACGAAATCAACATTTTCCAAATGAAATATATCTCTTTCCCATGAGGGCAGCTAAGTTTTACTCACCAGCATTGTTTTCATTGGCATCTCATTTCAGGTGTGCAAAATCAGCATTGCAAAATTATCACAAACACTGATTTGCACAGCCCACTGTTTAGAGGTACAAAGTCAGACACCGGCAGGCATCAGTAAATGTTTGCAAATATGTGAATGAACGTATAGGCTAAACAAACAACTCCAGCTTGTACTTACATTTTGTTTCAACCTGGGGCACTAATGAGCTTAGTCAATGAGGAGGAAAAAATAATCAGCGACAGGAAGTGGGGTGTGGATCTTTTCACTTCTTCACAATTTCTAACACCCTCTTACTCGTCCACCAGACACTGCGCTGTTGCCATAATGATCACGTCCCCACCCCCACTTAAAAGAGTTTCCTTACTCCACAAAAAATAATAATCTTTGGGAAAATAAAGAATAATCTTTATCCCTATTTCCCTGACAGAACCCAGTGCAGACACATACGTGCCTACCTGCATTCAAGAGCTTTCTAAATAAGACCGCCCTGACATGAGTCTCTTCCTTCTCCCATTCTTGTATACCTACCTATAAACATGTTACCTTCACATAGTCAGTCTACCTTCCAAGTGCAGCTTGAATGCCCTTCTTCGGGAAGTCTTTGGAACCTTGTTGATCTTTTTCAGGATGCATTCATTTGTTTCAATCATTTGTTAATCAAACATCTAGGTGCCCACTAGTCTGTGCCCTCAAAGAGTTTTATGTTCTAGCAGGGAAAACATATTTGAGGAGTGCTGAAAATTCAGGAATCAAGTAGGGGGTCTGCAACCAAAGATAACAGGGAGCTCTGGGGCTGGGCTTTTGAGGGGGTGTCATTCAAAAAGAAGGAACCAGCTCTTCAGAGAACCGGAAGGGACATTCCTACTGAGCCACATGAGTGGAAAGACACAGAGGCAAGAAAGAGCTGACTGGTGAGAGGTGGCCACAGAAAGAAGGTTCATGGAGATGCGCACGGGGAGGGGGAGATCATGCTCAGTGAAGGGGAACACACAAAACACTCTAAATAGAAAGTGGGTGAAATGCAGGAACAGGCATTTCTTGGTGAATGAAT
>NW_007085335.1:0-748 GCF_000164805.1 Carlito syrichta
TCCCACACAGGCATGGTCAGGTTACCTCCAGACTGCTTGTGACATGAGAAAAATTAACCCTAACTTGGAATGTAGATAGTATTCACCTCACAGGGCAGTTGTGCAAGTTAAATAACATTACAATGATTCAGCTCTTTATAGCGTAGGTGAACACATAATAGATGCTCAAAAGCTGGTCCCTGTGGCTATTATTATTAACTCAGTTTAACTTGCATGAGTTTCTTCTTTTCTTCTAGAGGAGGGGGTAGGTGGGGAAGGCTATAAAGTAACAATAAGAAATGTAAAGATGTCTATTTCTATAAGCATGGTTAAGCGAGACATCATATAATAAGATTGCATTCAGAACTCCATTTTCTATACTTGGAAACTAAATTGCTTGTACCCAGTAGAGAGAGCTGACACTGCACAGTGACAGACAGCTTACATATATATTTGTTCCAGGGTTCAAAAGCTGTGCATTTACTGTAGTCATTGAGTGCGTGGGAGATGATCTCACAGATGCAACAAAAGTTTCCCATAATTGTATCCAGAAAGGAGTCATTTGGTTTTAGAAATCTAGAAATATTTAAAAGTAACCATTTTGGTTTTTAGATTTTCACACAAACTTTGTCAGAAATCTTTTTTTTTTTTTGAGTTGGGGTCTCACTCAGTTGCCACGACTGGAGTGCAGTGGCCGGGGCCACTGCAGCCTCGACCTGCTGGGCTCCAGCGATCCTTCTGCCTCAGTCTTCCAAGTATCTGGAACTAC
>NW_007085336.1:0-1294 GCF_000164805.1 Carlito syrichta
CGAAGAGAAATCTGATTCAAATGGGCTTGAACAATACTTATCACCTCACACTTCTGGAACTCCATGGGTAGGTTGGGCTCTAGGCGTAGGACAATCAGGAGCTAGGGCTCTTCTCCTGGGCCCTTCCCTTCTTGGTTTCCGATTGACCCTCACCTTGTTACAAGATGGTTGTCAATAGAAACTGTGCCAAACAAATAGACAATGCTTTTTCTTTTTCTTTTTGCTTTCTTTTTTTTTGAGTTGGAATGTCACTCTGTCGCCCAGACTGGAGTGCAGTGGCCGCTTCCACCCACTGCAGCCTCGACCCACTGGGCTGCGGCGATCCTTCTGCCTCAGCCTTCCAAGTAGCCAGAATTACAGGCGCGCACTACCAAGCCTGTCTGATTTTTTTATTTATTGTAGAGATGAGGTCTCGCCAAGTTGCCCAGGCGGGTCTCGAACCCGTGGGCTCAGGCAATCCACTCACCTCAGCCTCCCAAGGCACGGGATTACAGGCTGAGCCACCGAGCTCGGCTGATAATGCTTTTTCATTGGGAGGTGGGGATGAGAGATGCAGCAGAGTTCACTCTTCTGTGGAATAGGGCAAGGGGAACATTAAAGTGAGCGTAGAACCCAAGTGAACTCCAGGACAAAGGCTTGGGACAGACAGAGGATGAGAGAGGAGAGAAGGAAGGCTACATGGACAGAGTTAGAAAGAGGACTTTTCTTAATGTTACATTGGAAGAGTAGAAGCACTTCAGGGCATCAGTCATGCATGTGAGATATACTGACAGCAAGAGAAATGACATGGAAGATTTGAAAGAAGTTGGGAGTGTTATAAATTTACACTCCTTGGTGTTTTCGTGAAAGACTGTAAATTGAGATTTACAGTGATTTTCAGCGATTTTGGTTGCTGGAGTACAACAGATACTAAAGTTTGGTTTGCTCAACACTTCCATTTCCAGCTCTATTACAGAAAGTTTAACCACATAATTTATCATCCCGAGGCACTGGAGGCTAAAAGGAACCCTACGAATGATTTTGTGTGTTCCCAGTGTAAACCAGGACTACCGCAGGCATATCAAGACATGATTTATTCTAATAAATACAATTTTAGTCAAAAATGCTTCTATAGCAGCTGGAAAGTGAGATACTCAAACCCTCTAACTCCATTGCATCTAGGGTGGCCAAGTTTCATATTTCCGGTCCGTGAGATGGAAGCAGAAAATCCCTGAGAAAGGAGTTGCCTCCCTATATAAATCACACCAGAGAAGAGACAGGCTTTTGCCCCATTCTCCCTGGATGGATCACAGAC
>NW_007085337.1:0-931 GCF_000164805.1 Carlito syrichta
AAAGAGATGCCATAGAGCTCTCTCTCTCCACACACCCGAGAAAAGGTCATGTGATCACACACTGAGAAGGCGGCTGTCTGCAAGCCAAGAAGAGCACTGCTAAGACACTTTCATCTTGGACTTACAGCCTCTAGAACTATGAGAAAACGAATTTCTGTTTAAACCACTCAATCTGTGATATTTTCTTTCAGCATCCAGAGCAGACGAAGACAGTATCCCGGGATAATTTTTCCTTCTGGATATTTTTCTGTATATGCTATATCAGGCCATTCTCTTCAGCCTCTACTGTGACATGTGTTTTATTCCTGGCAGAAACTTTAAAAGATAACTCACAGTCCAATATCTTCTCTTCACCTGATGGATAACTGTGGAAGCACGTGTTGATATTCAGCTAGTGTCTGCCTTGAATTCTGAAAGACTAGATGAAAGCTCACCCTCCATACTGGCCAGGTAGCGTGAGGGAGAAAGGTAGATATTTGCTATGTTAAGCCACAGAGTGTTGGGATATTTGTTTTTACAGCATAACATAGCCTGTCCTGACAGAGTCACTGTCTTAAAGATGTCATTGCAGAACACAGATAGCAAAGGAATTAATTTGTGACTTTCAGTTTCAAAATCTGGGGGCCCATGTACACAAACAATACATTTGAATGATCAGCTAAAGATACGGGCTATCCTTTGCTAGACTAAATAAGGGTTCTTTGGACTTAAAAAAAAGATGAGCTATCTTGGGGAAAGCAGAGTGTAGATGCCAATGTAGCCTTGAGTCTTCTTCCCCTGTGTCTCTAGGAGATGGCAGGTTTCTCTAGACACCCAAGAAGACTTGGAGATTCAAGGTCTGAAGGAATCTGTGTGCCATTTCAGAAAAATCCTACACCTAGGAGAAGATCATATTTTTCAAAGTGTGTCTACAGCTGAGTCACTTCACAGA
>NW_007085338.1:0-588 GCF_000164805.1 Carlito syrichta
GGGAGGTGAGATCCCAAATAGAATGTGCAATAAAAAGCAAAATCATTAAATTAATACAATACACCTAATCTACAAAAGTTATCAAAATTATGAGTGTAAATTACCAGGATCAGTTCCAAGATTTCCATGTGGCAGGGAGAGTGCATGCTTTGCTTACAGTTTGGGGTCAAAAGGTCAGTTGTTCACGACTTTAAGAATACCACTTTGAAATGCACATGGTAGTGTCTGTTCAGCAAACTCCACATCCCTTTTGTTTTCTTTGTATTTCTTTTTTTAGCTACTAGCGAGCCTCTGGGGAAGCAATATATACAATTAAATATGATCCATCCTGAATATATTTGAATTTTAGAGACAACTGTGATATTTTTAAAAACTCATCTTCCTACTGCTTATTCATTTATTTAATGCCAATTAATATCCCCTTGATGTGTTATTTTTTCATTCTCAGCTGAGGACGGGCTCAGTAGCGCCGCCTGTCATCCCAGCAGTTTGGGAGGCCAAGGCGACTGGACTGCCTCTGCCTGAAGGGTTTGAGAACACCCCAGCAAATTGGCGTGACCTGCTCTCTACTATAAAATTTAAAAATTA
>NW_007085339.1:0-840 GCF_000164805.1 Carlito syrichta
TCTTTTTCTTTCTTCCTGCCTTCCTTTCCTCCCTCACCTCTCCCTCCCTCCTTTCTCATAAAGGTCTCACTCTGTCACCCAGGTTGGAGTGCAATAGCATGATCATGACTCATTTGTAACCTCCAGGTTAAGGCTGTCCTTCTGCCTCAGCGTCCTGAATAGCTGGAACTACAGGTGTGCACCACCACATCTGGTTAATCTTTTTTGATGTTTTGTAGAGACAAGATCTCACTATGTTGTCTGGGCTGGTCTCGAACTTCTGGGCTCTAGCAATCCTCCCATCTGGGCCTCCCAAAGTGCTGGGATTAGAGGCATGAGCCACCACGCCTGGCCCAGATTTTCTTTAAATACATAACACCTCCCAACATATGTTAATTTTAAGACTAATACTGTTTAGAGATATTTTCTTAATTTGTCTAATAAGTGGGTTTACATTCTAATGCATAGACCCAATTCAAACTGGTCCACAGTGGAAAGGTATTTGTATGGCAGCCAATTTCGCATACCGTGATTTCTCTTAATTCTTTTCCTATCAGTATTTCCCTAACACATACTTTCTCCTCCAGTTTTTCTTTTCCTGTAAAATTTTCACATCTTAGTTATCGTAACTCACTTTTGTATTCTAAGAGCTCTTACCTGCACACAGATTTTTCTGCTCCTTTTCCCTTTTGCCAAGATTATGGAATTATTTGTGAGAAAAGAAAAATTACTGCTCCTGTATGGTGACTTCTACCCACCACTGCAGCTGAAGTAGAGACAGATGAAAAACATTCACTGACTTGGATGAGGCCGAAATCACCTGTAACTACTTTTCAGTCGTGTGATGGCTCTCAGTCCAGG
>NW_007085340.1:0-825 GCF_000164805.1 Carlito syrichta
ACAGAATCCAAATGCTTCATATTAACAAATAAACTTCTTGATTGCTGGAGCCCAACAGGTCGACGCTGGGGTGGCCATGAGTGTGGCCTAGCACTCTAACCTGGGGGACAGAGTGAGACTCCAACTCAAAAAAACAAGACAAGCCAGGCTTGGTGGCTCAGCCTGTAATCCCGTGCCTTTGAGAGGCTGAGGTGAGTGGATTGCCTGAGCCCGCAGGTTGGAGCCCCGCCTGGGCAGGTGAGACCTCATCTCTACAATTTAAAAAAAAAAATTAGCCGAGCATGGTAGCGCACTCCTGTAATACTGGCTACCCGGAAGGCTGAGGTGGAAGGATCGCCACAGCCCAGCAGGTCAAGGCTATGGTGTCCGGGAGTGGCCACTGCACTCCAGACTGGGTGACAGAATGAGACTCCAACTCAAAAACAAAAACAAAAACAAAAACAAGACAAAACAACAAATAAATAACCTTCTCTCTTTTTCTACTTCCACTCTCAAGTTGAGGGGGCATTTTCACCCTCAAGTATGGGGTTCAGCTCAGCATATTTCATGCCAAATACCTAAAATGCCTTTAGGGAACAACAGGACTGACCTCCTCAGGACACATTCAGTGTAACCCGTCCCTCTCAGAATTAGTGTCTGATTCCCGATTGCTAGAGTCCAGCTCCAGCAGGTCAGGGTTTCCTGAAAGAGGGACAGCATAGGCACAGGAGAAAAAACTTGGACACTGACTCTGCTGCAAGCAGACAAATGCCAGTTTATTGTCTTTTCCCACTCCTTTTATACCCTACATGTTTTTTGTTTCCAAGGCAATCAGTTACAATTGAA
>NW_007085341.1:0-1012 GCF_000164805.1 Carlito syrichta
CCATAAAGAAGGACAAATGTATAGACTTTGCAGCAACTTGCATTGATTTCTACTCCATCATACTGGACTATAAACAAAGAACAGAGTTTCATATGTCCTCACTCATAAACAGACCTTGAATAATTATAATGTTATAACAAAGTGATTGGCAGTAGTGGGAAACTGTCAGGGGGGTGTGATTGGCAGTTGAGGGCAACTGATTGGGGAGGGAGGGGCATACCTCATCAACAATGGTACTCACATGATCAATGTTTATATACCTATCCCTGAAATGTACCCCAAATCTTTATAATAAAATTGTTTTTAAAAGTAAGAATATGTATAACCTGAAAAATAAACAGATGTTCGTAATCTCCATAAATATGGAACTTGGTTAGAGGAATTCTTATTTCCTACAAATGGGATGCCAAATAACATTAACAAGTGATGTGATCTTAAAAGGGTAACTTTTTTCATATTACATAATAATCCTGAGTGTAATTAAAAAAAAAAGAAAACTCACTTCAGTGGAAATAACAAATGCAAGTTTAAGAGTGGAAGAAATAATTTAACAAGTTAAAGTCTTATAAAATAAAAACTGCAAATCTACTAACCATGGAAAAGTTAGACATTAATATACCTTATGAAGAGAAGTCATTTGGTAATTACCAGCTCTCCTGCCACATTTGTTCAAAAGTATCTGCCAGTTCTATGTCTGTAATTTCTTCAGAATCTTGAAATTTCAAGAAACCATTACTACTATGTCCTTGTAGGAAGAGTCAATATCAATACATTTTTTAAAATGCAAACTACACACATCCAAATATATACATTTATTTTATTCATTTCAACATGTGATATTATGTGTTATTTTATACTTTATGTACTGTGGAAACACATTTATTTTCTATTATACCAACTAAAAAGGGAAAATGATAGACTGTATAAAGTTAGTAGATATATCTTTGAGTGTTTCTCTCATTTGATTCCAGAAATCCACATTTATACTCTTCCAATGAGCTCCATTATAATA
>NW_007085342.1:0-584 GCF_000164805.1 Carlito syrichta
TAGAATGTGTATTCTGTGGTCTTTGGATGGAGTGTTCTGTAGGTATCAATTAAGTCCATTTGGTCCAAAGTCACATTGAGGTTCCAGATCTTCTTGCTGATTTTTTGTCCTGATGATCTGTCTAGGTTTGTGAGTGGGGTATTAAAGTCCCCAGTTATGATAGTGGTAGAGTCAATATCTTTCTTTAGTTTTCCAAGAAGTTGCTTTATGAAAGTTGGCGCACTTATGTTGGGTACATATATGTTTAGGATAGATATTTCTTGTTGATGGATTGAGCCTTTTATCATTATGTAGTGGCCTTCTGTATCTTTTTTGACTTTTAATAGCTTGAAGGGTATTTTGTCTGAAATTAAGATTGCTACTCCTCCTTTCTTTTGTATTCCGTTCACCTGAAAGTTTGTTACCCATCCTCTTACTTTGAGTCTGTGGGTGTCCTTTCTAGTGAGGTGAGTCTCTTGAAAAGCAATAGATTGTTGCCTGATGATATTTTATCCAATTTGCCATTCTATGTCTTTTCAGTGGTGCATTTAGTCCATTCACATTTAGGCTAATAATTGAAATGCAAGAGTTGATCCCTGTCATAA
>NW_007085343.1:0-980 GCF_000164805.1 Carlito syrichta
CTTATTTAATATTCATTCATTAAAATGATTTACTCACCTAGTGAGCAAAAACCTTTTTTTTTTTTTTTTGAGTTGGAGTCTCGTCTGTCGCCCAGGCTGGAGGGCAGTGGCACACTCCTGGCCACTGCAGCCTTGACCTGCTGGGCTCCGGTGATCTTCTGCCTCAGGCTTCCAAGTTGCTGGAACTACAGGTGTGCACTACCATGCCCAGCTAATTTTTTGATTTATTGTAGAGATGAGGTCTCACCAAGTTGTCCGGGTGGGTCTCGAACCTGCAGGCAAAAAACTTATTTTTAAAAAACAATTTGTTGCTAAAACATAGTGGAAATCAGTGACAATAAATTATTAAGTACATATGGGTAGCCACAGTATAAATTGTGTAGATGATACTGACTTGTTTTTAAAACACAGACATAAGATCAAAAGGCAAGTGGTCAAATATGTGTGAGTTTAAAGCAGAACATACACAGAATACAGTAATTGTCATTTTTGACATAAAGGATGATTATAGTTAAGTTTTACATATGCCAGTCAAAATGACATTAGCACATATTTAAAAGAGCAGATACCTAACAGGAAAAACATATATATCTGTATACTTAGAGATAGCACATATGCATCTTAGTTTCAATCTATTGTTTTTGTTTTTCTCTTCTAAATTCTGAGAACCTAAATTTCCAGATTACTTTTACAGTCTGTTTATGCAGAAATACTGAAGATGTAATACAGAAACAAACTGCACTTAGCCACTATGTAATTACCTATCAGCCACAAAGAACATACTGTTTAATGTATATAATAAAAATGAATGAGACAGTTGTTAATTAACAGTGTTTTAATACAAATACTATTAAAAAGAAAAAAATGCATTACTTATATAATACTATATATAAATATGATAAAAATTTAAAGCCTATATTGCAAGTAATGTCATAAGGAAAAGATGTTTCTAGATTGACTACAAGAAAAATACTGTAATG
>NW_007085344.1:0-1016 GCF_000164805.1 Carlito syrichta
TATGCCCCCGACTCACCCTTCCTTGTAGCTGGAAGGTATTTGAGATGCACGCCACCGTGTCGGGCTCACAGGTTAACTGACAAATCATTCCAAGTTGTGCCTGAAAATGATAAGACCCACGACTAGTTATCACCTGGAGAACTGGCCATATACATGACCTGGCTCTATCCTCTTCCTGATGCCTTTACTCCCGGCTTGGCCGCCCTCTCTTCCAGCTAGGTTCTAGTAGTCTGAATTCAGTTTTCCATCTAAGACTGAAAAGTCTTTTGGCTAAAGCCAAGTCGCTCATAAGCTGATTCTAAAGCATCAGAAAACAGTCTTCTTTATCCTCCGACAGCATACTCATAACTGGGTCCTGTGATTGGTCAAGTTTTTCTTCCACAGCCACTGGATGCTAGAGCCCAGCATCTTAACATTAGAAGCAAAGGCACAATGGGCAATCTACTCTTTGTTTCTGCCCTGTCCTCTCTTCTACTCCCCTGAATGGCTGCAGACTTGATTTTATGAGAATATACCTTGTCATGTGTTCCCTTTTCTTCAATTCACTACTATCTTTTCTCTTTTGAACCAAAATTGAGCTGGGTGCTATGAGGCAACACAGTCCCACTGACTGGTTCAGTTCCTCTGAATAACAACATGAGGAAGCTTTCCACAGGAGCAAGGAGGATTTGTTAAGGCTACTAAATGTTACAAAGGACGGTTGGAGATGCGCTCCCGGTGCCAACACCAAGAGAAAAGGCAAGGAATGAAATCGCCATTAACAAGGGATCCTGATGAAAGAGATGCTGAAATGGTAACCCTTAAGTCGATCCACATCCTCCTAGCCAAGTCATGGCCCACTGCATAGGACAGTGGGTATGTGACTTCTACCTTTGAGCCTCTCTCTTCCACACCGAAAGGCACATTTCATAAACTCCTTCAATGTACTGTTGTAGAGCACGAATCTGCGAAACTGTGTTTGTTCACCTTAGAATTCAGGTTTAAATTGTTCACTTTTGAAGTACATAATTTTACAA
>NW_007085345.1:0-359 GCF_000164805.1 Carlito syrichta
GACACGCAGACACATAGTCACAGATGCATGCGCCCCTCACCCCAAATTCGTGTCGGACATGCCATGCATATGCATGTAGAATGTTTGAGCTCAGAAATGCTGAACATACACATTCACAGTGAATAGAATTATTGACAAAATTCGAGGGGTGGAGGGGTGGGAAGAGCATGATAATTGCTACCCCCAGGTCTCCTGAGCAGCAGAGACTGGAGGGAAGAGCCGCCAAGTGCTTCCCACATGGAGAGCCACTGCCAAGCCCATTGAGCAAAGTACTGGGATAAGTGTGCCAAGGATTCCTGGTGCAGGCTTCCGGGGAGAGTCCCACATGCCTCTGTGCATGCATAGACATACACACACAC
>NW_007085346.1:0-717 GCF_000164805.1 Carlito syrichta
CCTCCCCCCCATAGTTTCCCAGTACCATCCGTCATTTTCTCATAGTATTGCATTGGATGTTCAAGGTCCATTATATGAGTGAAAACATGTGATATTCGGATTTTTGTTTTTGTGAGAGGTCACTCAGTATTATAGACTCTAGTTCCATCCAGGTTGCAGCGAAATTCATGATTTTGTTCTTTTTTATGGCTGCGTAGTATTCCATCGTGTATATGTACCACATTTTTTTAATCCACTCCTCTTTTGATGGGCAGCATGGTTGTTTCCAGGTTCTTGCTATTGTGAACAATGCTGCGATAAACATACGTGTGCAGGTATCTTTTTTATAGAGTGATTTGTGTTCTTCAGGGTATATTCCCAGTAGGGGGATTGCAGGGTCATATGGAAGGTCGATTTTTAGGGCTTTTAGGAATCGCCACACTGCTTTCCACAGAGGTTGCACTAGTTTACACTCCCACCAACAGTGTAGAAGTGTTCCCTTTTCACCACACCCTCTCCAGCAGCTGTTATTTTTTGAGTTGTTGATAATCGCCATTCTGACTGGAGTTAGGTGGTATCTCAGTGTGGTTTTGATTTGCATCTCCCTGATGATTAGTGAGGTTGAGCATTTCTTCATGTGTTTGTTGGCTGCTCGAATGTCTTCTTTTGTGAAGTGTCTGTTCATGTCTTTTGCCCATTTTATAATGGGGTTGTTTGTTTTCTTCTTTTCAGTATGCT
>NW_007085347.1:0-408 GCF_000164805.1 Carlito syrichta
GCTGAGTTGGAAGGATCGCCTGAGCCCAACAGGTCAAGGCTGCGGTGGCCGGGAGCGTGCCACTGCTCCCCGGCCTGGGCGTGCCCTCCAGCCAGGATGAGAGAGTGAGACAACTCAAAAGAAGAGCTCAAGGAGACCCTGAGCATCAACACGGCACATCTCATCCTCTCTAGACATCCCCAGATGTCGGAAGGGGTCAGAGCGCACCCCCTCTGCTCTCAGGGGCACGCCACTTCCCACACCTCAGGGAACCAGGCGGAAGGCAAACGCCAGGGGTGGCATCTCTGCCTACGAGCCTAGGCTCCTCGGGATGCTCTGGCGATCGTTCCGTCCCTCCCTGCAGGAGAGGTCGGACCGAGGCTGCTTCGCTCTCCCGGGCTGCACGTCGAGTCGCCAGATCTCTCCGCC
>NW_007085348.1:0-1107 GCF_000164805.1 Carlito syrichta
CAAAAAATGGAACTTATGCTTGTGGTGTAAGTTAGTTCAACATTAAAAAAATTCAATATAATCACTACATTCACAGACTAAAACAGAAAAATAATATTATTATATCAATAGACAATGGCTAGTGAAACAACATAAGAAGAGCAAATAAAAACTATACAAATTTAAAAAATAACAACTATGAGTCTTTCATAACTTAGATGATTTCCAATCTCAAAAATACTAAAGAAATGACAGCAAGCAGGGCTCGGTGGCTCAGCCTGTAATCCCGCGCCTTGGGAGGTGGAAGTGAGTGGATTGCCTGAGCCCGTGGGTTCGAGACCCGCTTGGGCAGGTGAGGCCTCATCTCTACAATAAATCAAAATATCAGCCAGGCATGGTAGTGCACGCCTGTAATTCCAGCTACTTGGAAGGCTGAGGTGGAAGGATCGCTGGAGCCCAGCAGGTCGAGGCTGTGGTGGCCACTGCACTCAAGTCTGGACGACTGAGTGAGACTCCAACTCAAAAAAATAAAAATAAAAATAAATGACAACAGACTGGGCTGGAGGCCGAGGAGAGTGGACTGCCTGAACCTGAGGGTTCGAGACCCACCTGGGCAACTTGGCAAGACCTCATCTCTACACTAAATCAAATAATTAGCCGGGCGTGATAGTGTGCACCTGGCTTTCAGATAAAAAACTCTGGTTTCTAATTTGATCTGGAGGAATAAATTCGAGTGTATTACATCGGATCACCCCTTCAAAAATAATTCCATTTTTTTGTGGAGGATCCTCTCATAACATATTTTGAATATAAGTTCCTTAGCACATATACATTTTGCAAATGTTTTCTGTCTTTTTAATTTCTTATTTTCTTTCACAAAGTAGTTTTAATAACATTCAGCATGCCAATTTTGTATTCATGAATAATACTAGTGGTGTTTTATTTAAAAATTCATTTCCAAATCCCAGGTCATGTAGATTTTTCCATGTTCAAGAGGTCGTATCATGCTACATTATTTATTTAATTTTAAATTTCATGATCAGCTAATTTTTGTAGAACGTCAAAATCTGTGTCTAAGTTCACTTTTTACATGTGGAGGTCCAATTTTTCCGCATCATTTGTTTACAA
>NW_007085349.1:0-813 GCF_000164805.1 Carlito syrichta
TTCTCCATTAACCAGTGGGTCTTGGAGGTTTTTCAAAGATGAGTTGGTGGAGAATTTGAGGATTTCATTCTCTGCCCTGATCCATAGGCCTATGAACCTATTCTTGTACCAATACCAGGCTGCATTGATTACTGTAAACCTATAGTAAAGTTTGAAGTCTGGAACTGCGATAGCTCGTGCTTCGTTTCTTTTGATAAGATTCTTTTGGCTATTCATGATTGTTTATGGTTTCATATGAATACTTTATTGCAATTTCCAGGTCTGAGAAGAATGATGTAAATTTAATAGTTATTTCATTGAATCTGAAGATTGACAAAAATGCTAATTTTTACATTAAAAGATGTAAGTAAAGTCAGGAAATCAAGCATGTCATTTTGTCATTCATGACATCAGGCTCAGAACTTTGACATCATAATGGAGGGGACTTTGAATACTGAGCAATCCTTAGGCTTTAAGTACTTGTGCACAGTTCTCTGCCAAATGCGGTCAAATGGTGGATTTCATTCCCAAGGAGTGAAGAGAACTATGTGTTCACACCTATCTAAAAATTTCTCCAGGGCTAAGTGACCATTCTATAATCCTCTTAACGAAGTAGTCTTTTTTTTTTTAAAGCACTCTTTCTTGAGAGAACCGAGAAAATCCCAAAATGGGAGGTTACCTGACGGGGTTGTGCAAGAGGTAACCATTAATTATTATGATCAGGAGTCCTGTTGAGGCTTGATTATAGCACAACCAAATATTTTAGCACTTTCTTAGTGTAGAAAGTTTTGAATGTTTTAGTATGGTGTAACAGCTTTCGAGCAATTTTTCCTG
>NW_007085350.1:0-1944 GCF_000164805.1 Carlito syrichta
GTGGTAGAAGTGTGTGACTTCCCCAGTCATAAAAGGTGATGTATTTTTCCCTTGGGAGCTGGTGTGCTTTATGCTGTAAAGAAGCCACAGAGAGAGACCACAGGGGGAAGCCTTGTATCTACCTGAAAAGAGAGAGATGCTTAGCTAACCACCAGCTTGCTTCTACAGCTCCTGTCACTATCTAACTGCAATCACACAAGATGCCCCAATCCAGAACCACTAAGTTAAGTCCTCCCCAATTCCCGACCCATTTCCTGAGAGAAAATAAATGATTGTTGTTGCTGTCTTAAACCATTAACTTTTGGTGTCATTTGTTATGTGATAATAGATAACTGAAATACCTGTCTTTAGAAGCTCAAGGTAAAACATCAACCATTTACTTTCATTGAGCTTCTATACCAAACCTTCCTCATCCTTGGCAAGTGAAGAACAACTATTTTCAGTGTTGCAGTCATGGGATAGATGTTTGGACTTACTATCAACCCTAAATTTGTAGATACAATTACCAAATAGATCACGGTCATTCATTTATCTATTTTAATATTTATTTGTAGAGATAGGTTCTGGCTATGTTGCCTGGGCTGATCTCAAACTCCTGGCTCAATTGATCTTCCTGTCTTGGCTTCCAAAACTGCCAGGATTACAGTCATCGTGTCCTATTTGTGAATTTAATCAACCAATCATTTTCTCAACATAGATGGGACACTTTCTCTGACTTCCTGAGTTAAAAATCCCTTCCCCATGTTCCCAAGTACCCAGACCCTGGATGCTAACTTTATCATAAAAGCATTAAACTGCTTGTCTTGTTCCTTCTCTCCCACTGAGCAGTAGCAAATTCATTGTGTTGTTCATCTTTGTATCCCTACCAACTAGGGCTAGTGCCTGCAGTAGCAGACCTATTCAAATAAAGCAAATCCAAACAAACATGAAACCCCCACTTAACTGAAGGAAGGCTGCTGGTTCCTGGACATAGAAGTAATTTGTTCAGATAGTCGCTGTGCTATAGGAGTTTACAGGTCAGCGCTGGACCCAGTCTGTCCACTGCAGTTAGTGAGCTGCCAGAATCGAGTCCTGTGGTTGGACCCAGGGACGACAGAGCAACACTGCCATGGGAGTGGAAAGGGCCAAGGAAAAGGATTCATCATCTACTCCACAAATATTGTATCAATCATCATAGCCTACACAGCACATGGAAAACGCTCAATATCCATGAAACACCAGGTGACGGGATACAACAGCAAAGAAAACTGCGGTGGCACTTGCCCTGGTGGACCTCACTGTGTGGCGAAGGATGACAGGCAGTGGATGGAATTATGTAAAATTACGCTGAATGTGGAGCAGGAAAATAACAGACGGTTGAAATTCTCTAAGGACGTGAGCTCTTTCGGCGGGGGGAGCCGTGGGCGGGCTTTGAGCAGGAGTGGTCATGAACGGTACGGACTGCAGCGGGCGGGAAGACTGCAGGCAAGAAGAGCTGGTGATTTTAAGATGCAAACATTTTCTGCGTGACTGAAAGAGGAGCGGGCGTTCACTCGGGACCCTCGGAGTCCTCCAGGGCGGGGTCTGTATTCTGAGTGCGAGATCGGTTGTCCAGCAGTGCAGCGCGGGCTGCGGTGAACTGCAACCCTAAGTCCCAGATTTTTTAGGATTGACACACCTAGGCTCCTTCGCCTTCCCAGAACACCAAATGTACTTTCCGTGGCTGGGCTGCTGTCCAAAGCAAGAGGGCCAGGCGGCTGGGGCATTGTACAACTCCGCTCATCCTTTGAGCTCCGGGTCTGCAACGCCCGGCGGTTGAGACCGGTCGGAGCTTGCGCTGCGAACTTAGGCTGTGGCGTGGGCCACGCCCCTCTCCTAGACCCGCCCACGCACCCTTTTGATTGGCTCGAGGTCGCGGAAGGGCTGGGTGTTCCCGAGAGGCCCAGGCTGGGGAGGGCATACTGA
>NW_007085351.1:0-1381 GCF_000164805.1 Carlito syrichta
TCACCAAACATTTTTTTTTTTTTAGTTGGAGTCTCACTCTGTTGCCCAGTCTGGAGTGTAATGGGATGCTCGTGGGCCATTGTAGCCTCTACGTGCTGGGCTTAGGAAATCTTCTGCCTCAGCCTTCCAAGTAGCTTCAACTGCCAATGCATGCCACCACACCCTCCTAATTTTTTGATTTATTGTAGAGATAAGGTCTGGTTTTGAACCCCCAGGCTCAGGCAGTCCTCTCACCTCAGCATCCCAAAATGCTGGGATTATAGGTTGAGTCTCTGCACCAGGCTTTTAATAGTAGCTGTATGACAAATGTGTGAGAAAACAAAGATGGATTAGACATTGTGCCTGCCCTCAAGGGGGTGAAATAAGTGAATGAGGGGATTGAGTGTGGATTGTGCTGTGACAGAAGTGTCTGTAGGGACAGTGTAAATCACAAAAGAATAAAGAGTGATGTCTCTCTTGACATTAACAGGCTAGGTTTTACTAAGAAGATGATGCTGGATGCCAGTTTTGAGAAGAAATAAAGTTTTTGAGTGGTCAAGATTAAAGTGAAATTCCCAGAATTCACCCTTTGTGATGGAAATGCCCTATTGTTGATCTTGTGTACCATAAGATTCATTAAATGATCTTTTCTTTAAACCACTTTTTTTTCCAAATCAGTGCTTTTACTTGAGTAATTTATCCTTTTAGTCTGAGCATAAGTACTCTAGATTTTTTACTCCAGTCTGTTAATTGTGGCAAGGGCCCCTTAGGCACCGAGTAGGCACTGTGACCCTTAGACAGAAGAGTTCTGAGGCACACAGCTTCCCTACTCTTGTACTTTGCTTTCTTAATGTATGCTTTGGCATAGAATGTGAATTTTGTTTCAATTTTTTAAAATATTACTCTCAGGAAAAAATTGTGAAATACTTGAAAATGGACAAAGAAAAACAATATATTACTCTTCTAGACTTTTCACAACTTTCATTGTCTTTGAATTTTTTCAGTTCTGCAAGCTGTTACATGGCAAGGCACAGGATCATAGACAATTAAATGGAAGGGCACTTGATGCCACTCTTTTTCCCAGCGAAAATGTCAGTTTTGCAACTATTTTAATATTTATTTTTGCTTTTTTAAAGGACTTGAATACTTATGGTGCTTTGAATTCTCCTTTGAATCAGCTGTAATATCTTAGTTTTTTGTTTTTGTTTTTGTTTTTTTGAGTTGGAGTCTCACTCTTTTCTCCCAGACTGGAGTGCAGTGGCCGCTCTCGGCCACCACAGCCTCGACCTGCTGGGTTCCGGCAATCCTTCCACCTCAACCTTCCAAGTAGCCGGAATTACAAGCATGCACTACCACGCCCGGCTGATTTTTTTTATTTATTGTAGAGATGAGGTCTTTCCTG
>NW_007085352.1:0-953 GCF_000164805.1 Carlito syrichta
ATTTACAAAGGAATATTTCAATTTATGTTAAAAAATTAGAAGCTTTGGCTAAACATACATATAATGTACAGGACTACTTTCCCTTTTTCAAAATTGCTTTTGGGACAATAGCCTTTCTCATCATTATTTGCTTAATAATTTTTGCCCGTGCTCTCACTTAATGTTTTATTAGATCCAA
The DNA here is from genome assembly GCF_000164805.1 of Carlito syrichta. NCBI lineage: Eukaryota > Metazoa > Chordata > Mammalia > Primates > Tarsiidae > Carlito > Carlito syrichta. Next base: position 179 of record NW_007085352.1, read on the forward strand.
ATAATATTCAGTTAAGGTCCTGCCGTTTCCTATTCATGCCCTTGGAAATAAATAGGTAGAGACATCTCTATAGCCCCATCTCTGCAGGAAGTAGATATATAAAAATGATTTTCACCCTGTTTCCCAGGATCATAAGAATATTTCCAAAAGCAGGAGTGGGGAATTAAAGGTACCTATAGAAACCTAGAAGAAATTTAGCTTACTCTTTAGTCTTTTTGCCTTAGTGTAACCATTAGCAAGCATTCAGACATTCTACTACAGAACAAGCAGCAGCCTATCCCATCTCCCTTGGCAAATCTCCTTCAGATACAAAACCAGGACAGCCTAACCATTCATGGTTTAACATAATAATCTCTAGTAAACTTTTAGGTTCCTTGACAAGACCAAAAATCAAAGATCAGCCTTTGACTGACCAAAGTCATAAAAGTAATAATAAGACCACCCCACCTTTGGTCAAGGAATTTGTGAGTTGCAAATATCTGAGTTTGTGAATTGCAAATGTCTAACAAGTCTCTTATAAGAAACTCCCCCCTAGGGTTAACCTAATCAGCCCTCTGTGAACTACATGACACAAATAAGCCCCACCATGGCAAGCAATCATGTGACTAACCCACCCAATCTGCCTGCTGTCCATCACCTGACATCATCAGTACCTGTGCTTGTCTGCCCCTTTGTGGTGATGTTGTTAAACCCAAAATTCAAAATCCGAGAGACCACCAAAGAGCCAGCTCCAATGCAAACACACGAGGGTCTTTATTCTGACTCGAGTCTGGGC
>NW_007085353.1:0-1340 GCF_000164805.1 Carlito syrichta
CATGCATGCCAGAAACGATGTCAAGATGGTGGGGTTGGCACACCTACTGCATACAGCAGGAGCAACATGCTGCCTCCTTTGCTTAGAAAAGTATTCAGTCAGTTTATTGACCACCTTAGAATAAATGGGGAGAAAGGGAGTGTCACTTGGGACCCAGGGTTGTCTCAAATGTGCTGGTTGTCTCAAATGTGCTTTCTTCAAATGTGAGACTCTTATCTAGTCTGTATATAAAGTCAGACAAACTCGAGTTTTATTTTTATAGATGAATAAACTGCATCAAGGTGGCAAATTTAACTTATAATAAGCAAAATTGAAAAGCTTTAGCATACAGTATATCTGTATCATATATAGATACAGATCATTCTACATGTGACATATTTTCATTTTTGTTTAATAGTGAAGAGGAGAAACTCCAGAACTTCTTCTATGAACTTTTGGCCCAAAGATAAAGGGCATATTGCAGTGTCAGCAATGAATGTAGGCCCAGTGAGTGAGCTCTGGTGTTGCCTGGGTGGACAGAATACAGGTGGTCAAGGGTGGTGACGGATGGTCATGGATGGTGTCATGGTTTGCTTTGCACCCTTCCAAGCTCATGTGTTGAAGTTTCCACCTCCAGTATACCATCATGTCTCCATATTAGGACATAAGGGCTTTGCAGAAGATATTAGGTTAAAATGAGGCCTTTAGAATGGACTTTAATCTGACTGGTGTCTGAATAAAAGAGGACATCTGGACTCACAGAAAGATACCACGGACATCCATGTGCAGAGGGCAGGCCATGTGAGGACATAACAAGAAGGCAGCTGGGTGGTCTGCAAGTCAAGGAGAGAGACCACAGAAGGAATCAACAATGCCAACACCTTGGTCTTGGGCTTTGAGCCTCCAGAACTGTTAGACAACAAATTTCTGTTGTTGAAGCCCCTCCTTTCTGCCCATGGTACTTGTCTGCAGCAATGCTAATAGATGGAGACAGACGGGCAGAAGTCTGTTGACCTCTTCTGAACTTGACTCTGCCATCAGCAGCATTTGAGAAAAACAAAGGAGACAGGAAAGGGAGCCCCTTCTTCCCCAAAGCTCCACAGGAACGTGTGTCTCCCCTAGAGCATTTTGGTTGACATACCCATAGCCGCTGTGGAAATGTAAATTTTCTCTGTGCAGGAGATTAAACTCACCTAGCTCTGTCCACTAAGAAGCATCGTAGGTCACATGAGTAGTCATGATTCACCTGCCAGTCACTCAGCTTATTTCTAAGAGAGTGGACCACAGGTCCCACAGATTCCCATTGGCGGGAAGAGAACTTCAGAATGGAAAAGATGGCACTGGGGTTTCATCTGAGCATC
>NW_007085354.1:0-1674 GCF_000164805.1 Carlito syrichta
CTATCATCCATCATTCCCAAAACAACACGTGCTGGCGTGGAAATGACAAAAAGGGAACGCTTCTACACTGCTCGTGGGAGTGTAAACTCGGACCAGCTCTGTGGATAACCATTTGGTGATTCCTAACCGATCTAAAAATCGACCCCGCCATCCTCCTCCTGGGAACATACCAGGAAGAACGAAATCCCTCTCTCAAAGAGATATTTGCACATGTATGTTTATCGCCACATTGTTCGCAGTAGCAAGGACATGGAGCCAACCATCCTGCCCATCTAAAGAGGACTGGATTCAAAATATGTGGTACGTAGGAACAATGCCATATTATGCAGTCACAACGAGAACAAACTCACGAAGTTCACGGAAACCTGGATGGAGTTAGAGTCTATACTACTGGGTGACCTTTCACGGAAGCAAAAACTGGGTATCACATGTACTCACTCATAAGTGGACCTTGCACAACCATCATAATAACGACAACAAAAAAGATTTTCAGAGTTGGGAGATGCAGGGGAGGCGGAGGGCCAGGACTTGCAGTAGTTGGATTCTGCCCCGGGTGCCGGGACGGTCGGGGACAGGCCTGAACAACAAGGGTTCCTGTAAAATGAATATTCATATATTTCACCTGAATTGTACCCTACCTCTTTCAAATTACAAATTAAGAAGCAAAAGTTGACACCAGAGCCCTGAATCCATAGCCAGTCATTAGAAAGAACTTCTTGTTGCTGTAGCCTTAACCACTTTTTTCCACACCGAAATAAAAACACAGACCCTTATTTTATTGAAACGTGCTTAGATAAAATATCCTGTTGCTGATTGTTAGTTAACTTATTTTTGAAATGTATCCCAGTTGACTGACTGGATATGTTTCATTGACGACAGCAACTGTATACTGCTACTTCAAATGCATTCTCCAGATGTGTGTCTTTTTCCCTGCGGAGGTATGTGGAGCTTTCTGGCATGTTTTCTTTCTGACCACGTTTGCGTGTTTCCCTGTGTTAACGTTACGTGGGAGTTGTTGCGGGGTGTCAGACACCTACTCTGCACAATGAATGGGACCTGCTGTCAATCTCTCTCTTGTGGGGGCGGGGCTCCGGGTCCCTCGCCATTGCGGGGCTGCAGCGCCCTGGCGTGAGGACGGCGCGTCGCGTCCCGGCCGCGTGACCTGCTGGGTTGACGCGATCCTTCCTCAGAATCCTGCCTGCGAGCACCGAGGCGCAACGCGGTTCCGCCTCCCGGGCCGCGGCCTCCCACGGAGTGCTTCGGACTCCCGCGCTGCGGGACCCCAGAGTGTGGCTCGCGGCGACTGGGACGACCGCGGAGCTGGGCCCCCCGCTGGCCGCGGAGCTGGGCCCCCCGCTGGCGGCGGAGCTGGGCCCCCCGCAGGCGGCGGAGCTGGGGCCCCCCTACCACGTCGAGGGAACGTGAGTCAGGCCGCTCTTGGACATGGACCCTTAACCGTGAGTTCACAGACTCTTCTTTTCTCGTATTTTCTAACCTGTGTTGTGGCTTTTGCTGGAAGTGGAACTGCTGGATTATGCATGAGAGTATCCCGTTTTCTGAGAAGTGTGTGTGGAAGGACTGCCCTATTCCCACGGAATGTATGTGGCCATATATGTGTCCACTGATTCCTCAGTGTTCGTTCTGTTCCATGGATCAATCGTTAGGGTTTTATAC
>NW_007085355.1:0-985 GCF_000164805.1 Carlito syrichta
GCAGTGACACACTCACGGACACCCCAGTGTTGGCCTGCTGGGCTCCAGTGATCCTTCCACCTCAGCCTTCCAAGTAACTGGAACTACAGGTGTGCGCTACTATGCCCGGCTAATTTTTAATTTATTGCAGAGATGAGATCTCACCAATTCCCCGAGTTGGTCTTGAACCCTTTGGCTCAGGCAATCCTCGTGCCTCAGCCTCCCAAAGTGCTGGGATGACAGGCTGAGCCATCATGCCTGGCCTTTTGTACATTTTTTGAAAGCACATTTATGATAGATTGCATTTCTTCCCAGGTTTTCTTTCATCCATTCACCTCTTTCCTTCCTTCCTCCCTCCTTTCTTTCCCTCCCTCCCTCCTTACCTCCCTCTTTCTCTCCTTCCCTCCTCCCTCCAGCTCCCTCCTTCCTTCCCTCCCACTTCTTTTCTTCATTTGCTAAAAGCTGAGCCTGTACCAATCCAACCTTGTACAAACACTGCAGATCAAAGTGAACAAGAGATAGTTAACATTTAATGATAGACAAGACCCTTCAGAGCACATATGTCATCCTTGTGTTGCTTTGTTGTACAAGTTCTTTAACAGATCTTCAATGAGATGTGAGGGCATGGGGAAATAGGGAGGACAGAGAGAGCTGGTGTTGTAAAAACTGGAAAGAAGGCCATTGTGGTTAGAGGGTCATAGACAGGCGGTGATTAGTCTGGTCTGATTTCTGTATCGGTTGTTTGCTCCATCAGTCTCCTTCCATGCTCATGATGCACTTGGTCATGTTGTAGTTTTGTGGTATTTTTCTTTTAATTGGAGTCTCCCTCTATTGCCTAGGCTGGAGGGCAGTGGCACACTCATGGCCACTGCAACCTTGACCTGCTGGGCTCTGGGCATGCCTTCCACCTCAGCCTTCCAAGTAGCTGAAACTACAGACTTGAGCCACCACAACTGGCTAATTTTTTTGATTTATTGTAGATGTGAGGTTTTATCAAGTTGCCCAA
>NW_007085356.1:0-878 GCF_000164805.1 Carlito syrichta
CATTATGGGACTAAAATCATTCTGGATTACAATTCCATGTAAAGACCGTCATTTTTGAGAAAAACACAGGAGGCAGATGGAACTGAACAACTGGCAACTAAAACCTATTTTGCCACAATAATTTGTTCAGAAGAGGAAAGGAAATTCAGACTTACCTAATATGAGTGACGGTCAAGAAATTTTTCTGGGAGGTAAAATTTCTGCCTACTAGGGGCATGAATAAGAACGCCAATAGCCTTGATTGTTTCTGGCAGCAAACCCACAACCAGAGAAAGATACTGCCTTCAGTTGAGGGAAGAGAATTGAAGAACAAAGCCATGAAAAGAAACTTGATACTTGATGGCATCATTAAGCAACCAGATAAAGGGTTTTTTTAAGCTTAAAATGAGCAGAATGAGCTAGGCTCAGTGCCTCAGCCTGTAATCCCGCGCCTTGGGAGGCTGAGGTGAGTGGATTGCCTAAGCCCGCGGGTTCGTGACCGGCCTGGGCAACTTGGCGAGACATCATCTCTACAATAAATCAAAAAATTCGTCGGGCGTGGTTAACGCGCCTGTAGTTCCAGCTACTTGGAAGGCTGAGGCGGAAGGATCACCGGAGCCCCGCAGATCGAGGCTGCAATGGCCGGGAGCGGCCACTGCACAACAGTCTGGGTGACAGAGTGAGACTCCAACTCAAAAAAAAAAAAAAGCAGAATGCAGCAACTGTTTGATAATTTGTCAAAAGTTCCCTTTTAAAAAATATTATTTGTATAGATTATTTATAATTAATCACTAAATGCATTCTATTCATTTCAATCTCTTTAAACAAAGATAGCAATAAATAAGTGGCAATGTCATGTATTGTTTTGTTTTGCTGCTTTTAATTTCTCAAGGCTGTTT
>NW_007085357.1:0-970 GCF_000164805.1 Carlito syrichta
ATGGGCATGGCTGACTCTAGGGATCCATTGTTCCCGTTTCTCACAGACTGTGGTTTCGGCTTTATTAACACAGTTCAAACTCAGATCACATTTGGGAGACTTATACATGATACAAGCTTCTTTATAAGATTTAAAAATATATTTGTAGAATTAGTATATACATTTAGAGAGCTGTTTCCAGCTTTAGATGGTTATCTAGGGTTACCAGAAATGGCCCAACACGAACTTTGGGCTGGGCCACATTTTTAAGGGCCCAGCATCCATTTTGGGCTGGGTGGCATTCTTTTAATACGGTTCTTTAGTTATAATTAGTGTAAGTTTTTTCTACTTATAATAGAAACTGAACTTATTTTATTCATAGAAAGTATTTTAAAATAGGTCATGCTACGTCAGGGAATTATGCTAGTCCAAGCATGATCAAACATGATACTTTAAGGTTTTATTAGAATACAGCTAACTTTTGAAATTTCATTGTTCCCATTTTCTACTGATTGTGATTTTGGCTTTAACACAATTACAGTTTGTATTTGGGTTTTATTTTGGAAAGTTTATTACTGATGATCAGCCTTATATATCAGGATTAGGAATTAGAAACTTTTATAGAAATTAAGATAGATACATAGGATTTTAGAATAGCCATTTTGTTAAGAGATCATAATCAATTGTTCCTGGAAATGGCCCAGCGTGATCTTTGGACTGGGCCACATTCTTTAGGAACTGGTCTGACCCATAATTAAGAGTTTTTTATAGTACAGGTAAAATTAGCACAGAATGGAAAGGTATTAGGATTTAAGTCAATCATTAGGTGTTGGGTATGTATAAGTTTTTAGAAGTTATTGATTATTAATATTTTTATAATATTAAAACTGTTTGTAATTCCTTTTTGAGGAACATAAACCAAGCATAAGGAACAGTGAGATTAATTTTGGGGATTATCCTTCCCTCATGCTTGGGGAAAACGCCAGGTGGG
>NW_007085358.1:0-732 GCF_000164805.1 Carlito syrichta
AGTTTACTCAGGAAATCTTAAGGAGACCACATTCAGTGTTTATTGTTATTTTTTAAATAACTTTTTTCTTAGTAAGAAAAGATTTGTGTTTCCAGGCTTCAAAGGAGACTTTTTTTTTTTGACCAGTAGAATTAGACAGTGTTTATTGATACTCATTGCTATAGGGAGTCCCTTGGCTTACTGGAATAATAAGTGCTTTACTTTCATTATCTCATTTATTCTTAACAATGTTTTTATGAATAAGAGATGAAAATATGACTCAGAGAGAATAAATATCTAACATCGGATAACTAGTGAGTAGGGTTTTCTGATTCATCTGACTCCAAAATTTATAGCCTTTATTGCTATTCTGTAAAAAATTCCAAATATAGAATGACTCAAAACATCTACCTAAATTAACTTGGCCTTTATTTATTGAGGCCTATTTGGTAGTGCTGCAGTTGGGAGATACAGACTTGAATGAGGACCGAGGCCCTGAATCTCATGAGACTTGCAGTGTAGTGGAAAGAATATCATCAAACCAGTAACACTAATTAATGACAATTTTGACAGGTGCTACCCAGGGACTATGCAGTTTAAACCATCATCTGAGAGTTCAAAAAAATGTCTGTGTTCTTAAGTGAGAGATTGTTGAAATAGGGTTTGTGAGAGAGATACTGTGTATACTATCTTGTCAATAACCCTTCCATTTCTGTAAAAACTCTGGCTGGTGAGGAGTAGCAGTTCAACTTA
>NW_007085359.1:0-775 GCF_000164805.1 Carlito syrichta
CGGTGGCTATTGTGAATGGAATTGTGTTTTTTATTTGGGTTTCTGTTTGTTTATTATTGGTGTAAAGAACTGCGATTGTCTTTTGCACATTTATTTTATATCCTGAGACTTTGCCAAAGTCCTTTATCAGTGTAAGGAGGTTTTTGACAGATTCTCTTGGGTTTTCAAGGTACATGATCATGTCATCTGCAAAGAGAGATAGCTTGACTTCCTCTTTTCCTATTTGAATACCCCTGATTGCCTTCTCTTCTCTGATTGCTCTAGCCAGGACTTTCAATACTATATTGAACAGGAGGGGTGAGAGTGGGCATCCTTGTCTTGTTCCAGTTTTCAGAGGAAATGGTTTAAGTTTTTGTCCATTTAGGAGTATGCTGGCTGTGGGTTTCTCATAGATGGCTTTTACTATTTTGAGGTATGTTCCCCGTATGCCTAGCTGTTCGAGGGTTTTTATCAAGAAGCGGTGCTGAATTTTATCAAAAGCTTTTTCTGCATCTAATGATATAATCATGTGGTTTTTGTTTTGACCTCTGTTGATGTATTTAATTATATTTATGGTTTTACGAATGTTAAACCAGCCTTGTATCCCAGGGATGAGGCCACTTGCTCATGATGGATGAATTTTGAGATGTGTTGTTGAATCCGGTTCGCTAGGATCTTGTTGAGAATTTTACCATCTATGTTCATCAAAGATATTGGCCTGTAGTTCCCTTTCTTTGTTGGGTCTTTAACTGGCTTGGGTATCATGTGATGTTAGCTTTGTCAATTGATTTGGGGA
>NW_007085360.1:0-798 GCF_000164805.1 Carlito syrichta
AGGACAGGCCACAGTATCCAGGCCTGGAGTGCCTTGAGGATGCCGTCCCCAGTGTGGAAGGATGCGAATTGCCCCCAGTGTGGAAGGATGAGAATCGCATGCGTGTGCACAACCTAAGTATTTTATAAACCTCCCCTTAATTAACCAGAAAATTTTCATTATGCCTCCAATGTGAACCAAGGCAGTGGCGCGAGGACTTCCAGGGTTCATAATTTGATATCATCAGATGATTGCTCAGGGGCAGAGGTACAATCGCTGTGCCAGCGGCACTTGTATGTATTTGTTTTTCTGCCATGTTCCTGTAGGCCTCCATCGTTCAGTTTTTAAATAGTTTGTGCTTGTATTTCACCCGTCCATAATCAATGCCATCCCCGAGCAAGGCGATGTAAATTCTCAAGTACAGGTGTAGCTGCCTGCCCAGGTGCACCCACAGACTCTGTCTGACAAATGAAAGAGGGGCGGCCATGCAGAGACTGTCAGCTCTCAGTGTGTGTAGACAAGGGGAACAAAGTATGCGGGAATTTCGTGCCCATCCGTGTTGTCGTGCCTGTGGCACCTAACGCCATTAGAGGGGACTGGGCATGGCTTGGCGCAGGCAGCAAAGTGAGGTTTCCTTTCGCCCAAGCCTTGTGATCGTCGGACCGCACTGCTCAGGTAGCCTTTCACGCAGTGCCCTGAAAGACTAGCCAAAACTGGTTTAGGCCACTCCCCACACCTGTGTGAGCCTGCCTATTCCCTCAACCCCAAAGGTCATCATTGCTTCTACCAACTCCCTATCTCTGACCCAGAACCTTAAAG
>NW_007085361.1:0-776 GCF_000164805.1 Carlito syrichta
GGTCTCCAGACATAAAGGGCATCCAACAAAGTAATTCTAGAAGGAAGAACCCGATGGGGAAAAGAAGAGAAACGGATGACCGGCACACCGTCTTGAGATCTGGCGGCAGTGAGCGCAAAATCTGTTCAAACGTATCAGCCGCCTGGAAAAAAACGTGTTCCGTCAAAAACCTCTAGAGCTTTTGTCATTCTACAACCGCCCCCGCCCGCAACTGTCTTCGAGATGGAGGGAAACAATCATTTCAAATCGCATGAAGTCAACGGGTGGATACAGACGCAGTTCATCTCTTAATGGAAAGAAAGACGAAACGGGAGCCAGCGGCCATTTGGAGAAAACACCGTCTTAGAACGAGTCACTTGAAACAATACGTAATGTCCCTCACGTTTTGCCAACCCTACCTGTACGTCGGCGGTCAGCAAAATTTTTCCGCTCGGGGACAAACGGTACATAGCGTAGACCGCCGAAGCCACAGAGTCGCTGTCGGAAATGTACAGCTCTGTCCTCGTGGTGCGAGAGCAGCCACGGGTAACGCACGCGTGGATGAGAGTAACCGTGCCTATTAAACTCTTATTTGCAGAAACAGGACGGGAGCCGGACGGGTCCCGCGGGCGGTAGCGTTCCGACACCCGACCTCAACTTGCCCCGCCATCTACGCCTTGCCTGTTCTCACGGTCTCTCCGATCAAGGGCCCAGCCCAGTGACTACAAACGGGGGGAGAGAGCGTCTGCTCGTCAGGTTCAGTCGGGGCAGACACCGAGCGGTGCATGTCGCAAGGG
>NW_007085362.1:0-2582 GCF_000164805.1 Carlito syrichta
CCATACACAAAGCCTAAATTTGTGCAGATCAGAGTTTGTGCAGGGGCTCCAGAGTGTCACCACCGCTCAGACCTATTCTATGCTCCTTCTCTGTGATCCTTAGCTTGTTGGTGTTGCCTTCTGGTTTCAAGGTGGCTGCTGCAGCTCCCCAAAATCACATCCTAACACAAACACATTCAAGTGGGGAGAAAGGCCAGCAGAAGGAAAAGGATTCCTCTATATCTGATAGGGCACTTCCTCCCGGGAATCCCTCAGCAAACCTTGGCCCCAGGCCTGGACACATCCCGGTCTGTGGCAGTCCTTAGCTGCGCCTGTAACCCCTTCTTCTGGAAATGTGGGAAGTGATATTTTCCTCACTCATTTGAGTCTGGGTGTGATCATGCAATATTTGAAGCAGTAACATGTGAGCACAGGAGCACATATCAAATCCAAGAGCAGCCTTTAAGGCTGGTGTCCCACCAGCAACTTCCTTTGCTCTGCACTGACTACCCAGATGCTTGAGTTGAGTGAAGAACTCTCATCATCCTGGGACCCCTGGCTTGGAGAGTGAGGAGAAAAAGTGCGCACTCTCACTAATTATCAGAGAAATACAAATTAAAATCACATTGAGATACCACTTAACCCCAGTAAGAATGGTCATCATTAATAAAACAAGCAACAATAAGTGCTGGCTAGGATGAGGAAAAAAGGAACGCTTCTACATTGCTGGTGGGAATGCAAACTACTAAAATTTCTTTGGAAGACAATGTGACAATTTCTAAAAGAACTAGAAATTGACTTTCCACATGACCCAGCAATCCTCCTACTGAGACTATACGTGGAGGAACTCAAACCATTCTACCAAAAAGATACCTGCACAGGCTTGTTTGTTGCAGCTCTATCCACAGTAACAAAAATATGAAACCAGTCATGCTGCCCATTGAAGCTGGACTGGTTTAAAAAAATGTGGTGTGTATACAAAATGGAATATTATGTAGCCATAAAAGACAAACATATGGACTTCACAGCAACTTGGATGGATTTAGGGTCTATCATACTCAGTGATTTATCACAGAAACAAAGAACAGAGCACTAAATGTTCTCACTCATAAGTGGACCTTGAACTATCATCATAATACTATAAGAAAGGGATTGGCAATAGTGGGAAACTGCCAGGAAGGGGGCATGGTATTGGCAGTTGAGGGAAACTGCTAGGGGAGAGAGGGCACACCTCATCAACAAGGATACCTGCATAATGAATATTTATATACCTAACCCTGAATTGTACTCCTCATCTTTCAAATAAAATAATACAATAAAATAAGACTCCACGTGTAAGGGTGATCACATATCTCTGGTTTTTTCACTTAACAGTTTCACTGAACATAACTGCAAGTTCATCCCTATTGTTACCAATGGCAGCATTTCACTCTTGTGTATGGAGAAATAATACTCTGTTGTATATATCTGCCCCATTTTTTTATCCACTCATGGATTACTGTGTTTTTTGTGTTTGATTGTTGTGTAGTCTTTATTATTTCACGAGGTGGGTGTTACACCATTCCAGGGTCTGGGATGTTTCTCTGTTGGATGCAGAGTTCCCATGGGACCTAGCATCTTGATGAACTGTATTCAGCCAGGAGAGGAGCAGAGGGGCTGGAAGGGACACACACATGAGGCCAGTGGTGAATTCACTGACTCAGCTAAGAAGGAGAGTGAGTAGTACCCTGATGGCTGAAAGAGTGAGTGCTGCGTGTGGCCACTTCACTCCCAAGGGTCCTGCTGATGTTCTGAATTACATACAGATAGACTAAAATAGTTTACTGATTTTTTTTCCTTCTGGTACAAATAATTTGAACACAATTTGAGAAAATACAAAAACTTATATGAGAGAAATCATCCTTCCATTCAGATTTGACCCTTGGCAATATTCCTTTATTTTTGTTAGACATGTAAATATAATCACAAATAAAGATCATGTTTTATGTTCTGTTTTGTTCCCAGACTTTTTCAATCAAGATGATACCCTAAACATTTATTACATTATTTACTGTTCTTAGAAATATGCCAGGCTTTTTGAGAAGCAATTTATTTATTTATTTATTTTTGAGTTGGAGTCTCACTCTGTCGCCCAGACTGGAGTGCAGTTGCCGCTCCCGGCCACCGCAGCCTCGACCTGCTGGGCTCCGGCGATCCTTCTGCCTTAGTCTTCCGAGTAGCTGGTATTACAGGTGCACGCTACCACGCCCAGCTAATTTTTTGATTTATTGTAGAGATGAGGTCTCGCCTGCCCAGGCGGGTCTCAAACCCGCGGACTCAGGCAATCCACTCACCTCAGCCTCCCAAAGGTGCGGGATTACAGGTTGAGCCACCGAGACCAGCTGAGAAGCAATCTATTTAATGATTCCCCCATTCTTGGCATTGAGTAGGTTTCGAATTTTTTCCATTGTTTGAATTAATGATGCTGTTGGTAGCCATGCACTTTAATCTTTGTCTAAGGCTTCAATTAGTTTCTTAGGATGGATCTCTGAAAATGAAATTCATGGACACAGGGCCTACGCTTTGTTTAAAGCCTTTTGATAACTGTGGCCAATTCAGAGCCC
>NW_007085363.1:0-570 GCF_000164805.1 Carlito syrichta
TGTTTTGTCATTGGATAATTAGAAGACAGTACAACTAGGTGACTTCCTGGACATTGCTACTTGGCTTGTTTTCTTTTGCTTGAACATTTTAGAGTTTTTAGTTTGTTTGTTTGTTTGTTTGAGTTGGAGTCTCACTCTGTCGCTCAGACTGGAGTGCAGTGGCCACTCCCGGCCACCGCAGCCTCGACCTGCTGGGCTCCGGCGATCCTTCCGCCTCAGGCTTCCAAGTAGCTGGAACTACAGGCGCACGCTACCTCACCCGGCTAATTTTTTGATTTATTGTAGAGATGAGGTCTCACCTGCCCAGCAATCTACTCACCTCAGCCTCGCAAAGGCGCAGGATTACAGGCTGGGCCACCGAGCCTGGCTGGAGTTTTTGTTTTAATCATCGAAAGAATGTCTCTATAGAAATGCTGATTGGCAGAGGGTCTTCAGCATCTTTGGTTTGGTGCATGCATATGTGTGGGTTTTTCTTTTATTTTCATTTTCTTCTTTTAAAGGACAGCTGGAAATGTATTTATTTTAAAAAATATATTTCTGTATATTTTTGCTTCAGGAATGCAAGGCATT
>NW_007085364.1:0-594 GCF_000164805.1 Carlito syrichta
TAATTCTATAACAATTAATTCAAAACTTATTCTTGAACTACAAAACCTTACCGTGACTTATATGAGTTTCATATATCTAAACTTTAATTTTTATATAATCTGATAATTGAACTTTAATACTATGCTACATCTTATTAAGCTAATACCTTATCGTTAATTCTTTCATAAATCTTATGGTAGTTGTCATACTCTTGAACAAGGAAATGTATGGTTGCCATGACGATGGCCATGGGCTGGAGCAAACAGAGTTTCGGTATGTAACGAAACTAGAAAAATCGTTCTGCCTGGCTAGAGGCAGGGTGATAAAAGTATTATGGTAATTTAGTTTCTAATCTTAGCTCTAGGGGAGACTGCTTTCGGGAGCAAGAGCTGATTAACCAGTCTACCAGGAAATAGAAGTTAAAAATATCTTAAGAAGAAATACAGCTTAGAAAGACAGAGAAACACAAAATAATTCTGCTGTGCAACTTTCCATCAGGTGTATTGAGATTTACTTATAAGTTTTACTGCCATGTATGCACACTGGTCACTATTCACATGCCAATATTATAGGTATAACTGATATCTTATGTCAGAGGCGATCTTCCCAGATGG
>NW_007085365.1:0-784 GCF_000164805.1 Carlito syrichta
CTAGCCAGCTGATTAGCTGGGTAGCTAGGTAGTTAATTCAGCAGGAAAGTCAGCAGTATATGTCAGTAGCCAGCTAGTTAAGTCAGCTTGCTAACCACCTAGCTAGCTGGACATGTCAGCTAGTTAAGTCAGTGGGCTAGTGAGCTGTCTAACTAGTTATGTCAGATATTTGGTCAGCTAGCTAACCAGCTGACGAGCTACATAAATCACTTAGTTAATTCAAGTGGCAAGCCAACTGGCTAGCTAGGTATCTCGCTAGTTAAGTCAGCTGACTAGTCAACTGGCTAGCTGTTTAAGTCAGCTAGGTAAGTCAGCTGGCTAGCCACCTGGCTAGGTAGGTAGCTAGCTAATTATGTCAGCTGGCTAACCAGCTGGCTAGCTAGAAAATTCAGCGAGTTAAGTGAGCTGCCTAGATGGCTGGCTAGCTAGATGGCTATCTAGTTAAGTCAGCTAGTTAATACAGCTGGCTAGTCAGCTGGCTAGCTAGGTTGCTGGCAAGTTAAGATGGATGGCAAGCTGGCTGGTCAGGTAGGTGACCAATTATTGAATCCAGCTGGCTAACCAGCTGACCAGCAGGGTGGCAGGCTAGTTAAGCTGTCTTTCTATTCCACTGTCCAGTCAGACGGCTGGCTATTTAAGCCAGCTGGCTAGGCAGGTGGGCCAGCTCAAAGGTCAGCTATATGGCTGCCTAGCCAGCTAGTCAGCTGGGTCGCTAGCTAGTTAAGTGACTGGCTAGCCATCTAGTCACCAGATAGCAACTAAGGCCAGCAGGCTAGCCAGCTGA
>NW_007085366.1:0-805 GCF_000164805.1 Carlito syrichta
CACGAGACTCCAACTCAAAAAAAAAAAAAAAAGGTTTTTGCTCACTAGGTGAGTAAATCATTTTAATGAATGAATATTAAATAAGATAAATAAAAACTTCTTTACATTTTATATTTAAAACTTATGACTTCTTTTTTATCAATACAATTGCATCAAAATTAATGGTTACTCTTTTCTAAATACTGAATTTATCCTTCAGTGACAAATAATGTTTACAAAATGTGTGTTTATTCAAAATTTGCATTTTCAATTTGTCATTACTTATTATATTTGGGGCAATTGAAAAGAAAAGAGAGCTCTTTTATTTTTTTCCAATTGATACTTGCTTTACTGTCAGTAAGCAGCTATGAGGGTGTTATTTTTGTGCTTACAAGAAAGGCTGCCCCTTTTTTGTTCTGATCATTCTAGAGAAGAGAAATATGATTATCATATGTGCTTATGATTATATTATTTAATTTTGGGGCAAAATTTTTATAATTAGATTTCATCTTGGTTTGGTCATTTGGTTGAACAGAATCTATCCCCTTCCCTTGCCTGCATTTCAAAGACTGTTGAAGACACCCTAAAACCCGAGGTAAAGCCAAGTGAAAGCCAGACAGAGCTATGTCTTTGAAGCTGAGGACAACAAATGTATCACATTGAAGATAAAGGCTGAGAGGTTATTGAAACAGCACTAAATAGAACATATGATCCAAATCAATAAAGGCAAAATATTTACTGTCTGATGATAAGATGGAGCTAATAATTTCAGTAGTATTGATTATGGGTCTTTAATGTGTGGGACCACAGGAAAAAATTTGCAGTA
>NW_007085367.1:0-608 GCF_000164805.1 Carlito syrichta
GGGGGCTGGATGGCCTGGCACCTCACTACTGTCTCCTCGTCACTTTGGTAGGACGAGACGGTAAGTTGGTCAGAGCCCAGGAGATCGAGACCAGGCTGGACAACATAGCAAGCCCCCATCTTGACCTCAAGCAAAACCCAGAAAACCTAGGGTTAGAGCAGGCCTCAGTGTGAGGATCACTTCAGGTCCAGAGTTCAAGACCAGGAAGGAAGATCAGGATGTCAACCAAATGGAAAACCTGTGATCACAGCAGTTTGTAGGCCAGGGGTGAGAGGAAGGCCCAAGTTGGTTGGTTGAGAGCAGCCAGGACTACCTTGTGAGGGAACAAAAGAGAGAGAGAGAGTAAAAGAGAGAAAGAAAGAAAGAAAGAAAGAAAGAAAGAAAGAAAGAAAGAAAGAAAGAAAGAAAGAAAGAAAGAAGGATAATACATTACCAAATAAATCCAGTCTCTGCAAAACTTCTTCCCTCAGTCCTTTCCCCCCACCCCCCCACATACGAAAGTTCCCCAAAGCTTGGCACCCTCTGGCCTTAACCCGTACCATGGCTGCTCTTGCTTTCATATGTGAATCCCTGAGACTCCCTGGTCGGCTTCCTGTCGTCTCTCCTCT
>NW_007085368.1:0-852 GCF_000164805.1 Carlito syrichta
AAGGTCAAGGCTTAGGTGACCATGAGCATGCTGCTGCCCCCCAGCCTGGGCCACAGGGTGAGACTGACTCAGAAACATGGCCAGGCTCGGTGGCTCATGTCTGTAATCCCAGCACTTTAGGAGGCAGAGGCGAGAGGACTGTCTGAGTCCAGGGTTTGAGACCAGTCCGGGCAACTTGGCAAGACCTCATCTCTACAATAAATAAAAAAATTAACCAGACGTGGTGGTGCATGCCCATAGTTCCAGCTACATGGAAGACTGAGGCAGAAGGATCGCCTGAGTCAGCAGGTTGAGGTTTTGGTGGCCGTGAGCCTGCCGCTGCCCTCCAACTTGGGCAATGGAGTGAGACTCTGATTAAAAAAAAGTATTAAAACTGCATTTTAATTTTTTAATTTAGAAAAATTAGAACTACAGAAAAATGCCAAGAATAGTATCATAAGCATCAGCACATCCAGTGACCCAGAACTGATGATTGTTAACATGTTATTGTTTTTTAGTACTAAGAGTAAAACATTCCCAACAAGGTGCACCGTGTCCCCATTTGCATTCTCTCTCCTCAGAGGCAGATGCTGTCATAACTCAGCACGGACCCCTCTTGTCTCTCATTTCCTTTTCATGTGCATCAGTCAGCACTGGGTGGTATTGTGTCGATGCATTGAAAAGGATATGTGTGTCTGTTACCATGCTGGGCATGCCATTCCTAACTTGGTATCATAATTTTGAGAGTTGTCTGCTGATAAATCTATTATTGATATTCTCCATCCATCAGTCATCCTTCATCCATCCATCCCTCCATCCATCTGTTCATATCTCCACTCATCCATTCATCCATCCATCTCTCCATCATCCATT
>NW_007085369.1:0-855 GCF_000164805.1 Carlito syrichta
GTAAGGTCTAACTTATACTTCTAGCAGTATGAACATACACAATGCCTCTTTCTACATGATTTTTCCAACATTATACATTTTTTATTTTTAAAGGTTTTTTTTTTATTTTTTGGTTTCATTGTTAGAGTCAGAGTCTAACTCTGTCACCCAGACTAGATAGTCACAGACAGTGAAACCTCGAACTACTGGGCTAAGGCGAATCTTCCACCGCAGTCTTTCAAGTAGCTGGAACTACAGGCTCATGCCATCAAACCCAGCTAATTGTTTGGTTTATTGTTGAGCTCAGAAAGAAAAAAACTGAAGGTGGATCACAGGGATCAGAGTTTGACATCGAAAGGAAGACTAAAGAATGCTAACAGTGGAGGAAGTTATCAGAAATTGAGCAAAATGCAACGTAGCCACAGTGCTTGTTATGCCTTGTTATGGCACTTTTTTACCAAGTTTATGGGTGGGAGAAGACAGGCCAGCTAACTTCGTCTTGAGCAACAGCGCCATCATGAGAAAATAGTTTCATGAACATCCAAGTCGGAAATATCTATGCAAGTCTTAGCCATTGAGGAAGCAAGGGCTGAACAGAACTGGCAGAAGCCAGAGCCAGATGCAGAGATTTGGGGAAATTCTGGTGAATGAGGGACCAAGACTGAACCAACAACCTCCAAGAGGTCTCAGCACAGGAAGTAGAGGGCCAGAGTCTCAGTTTCCTCACAGTTTGAAGAGTTCTAGAGCATACAATTTGCAGTCAATTGCAGGCCTTGAGGCATTCATCATATAAACAGGATGTTTGGAGTGTAGGCTTCTTGTTTCTTTTATTTTTAATTTTTTTTGAGTGGAGTCTCACTCTGTCGCCTAGACTGG
>NW_007085370.1:0-750 GCF_000164805.1 Carlito syrichta
CCTGCACCACCTGGGGACATTATCAAAACTGATGAAACTATATTCACACATCATCACCCAAAGTCCACTGTGTTTTCATTAGGGTTCACTGTAGATGTTGTACATTGTCTAGGTTTTGATGACTGTACAATGACATGTGTTCACCACTGGAGTACTGTATAGAATAACTTCACTCCCATACAAGGCTTCTGTACTCTGCCTGATCATCTCTCCCTACCCCCAATCTCAGGGAGCCACTGTCTCTATAGTTCTGCCTTTTCCAAAATGTCATAGCAAGTATGACAATATGTCACATAAAGGCTACAGTATGTAGTCTTTTCTGACTGGCTTCTTTCACAGTAATATGCATTTAAGCTTCCCCATGTCTTTTCACAGATTGGTAGCTTATTTCTTTTCAAGCTCCGAATAATATTCCATTGCCTGGATGTACCACAGTTTGTTCATATGTTGAGATACTGAAGGACACTGTTATTACTCCCACGTTTTAGTAATTATGAATGAATCTTCCATACACACCCATGTGCAAGTTTTTGTGTGGTCATAAGCTTTCAGCTTATGTAAGCAAATATCAGGGAATGAAGTTGCTGGATCATATGGTTAGAGTATGTTAGTTTTGTAAGAAATTGCTAGACTGTCTTCCAAGTGGCTGTACCATTTTCAGTCCCAGCAGCAAAGAGTGAGAGTTTCTATTGCCCCACATCCTCCTCAACATTTGGTGTTGACAGTGTTTCAGATTTTGACCATTTTCTA
>NW_007085371.1:0-1976 GCF_000164805.1 Carlito syrichta
CCAGCTCAGGAGATGCGGAGATCGGCCCCCCTCACAATACAATTTAATATAACGGAAAATGGACGGCCTCATGTAAAATCGTGCGCGCATACTCCCCGCTGACCCTTGCCCTGGCCACGCCCTAAACCGTCAAGAGACATTTCACATCACCCTCCAATGCCACCTCCTCCCCCAAATGCATGGGATCCTGTCCACCCAGTGCAGGCGGGGCCTGCTGTTTCCCTCTGTCCTGCCTTGGCTGAAGAGTGCAGACATGGAGGCATTTGTAACTTGTGCTTGAGCCCACGTGACAACTCAACCACTCTGTACTGTACACTCACATTCACACACTTGCACACACACTCGAACTACTCTGCTCACTGGACTCTCAGAACCCTGCTGAGGCTGGGCTGGGTGGGATCCCAGTGTATTGCTGAAAGGGCACTCGGCCAGCCTCTTCTGATGCACAACCAATAATGGACATGCAACTTTACACAACTTTGACCACCTGCCAAACCTTAAACAATGTAAGACCAAAGAGCCATGACCATAGAAAAATGCAATGCCATACCCTAACACTAATTATTTTTAAATTGGGTGGAACCATTTTGAAAATAATGCATTACACGTATGCAAATAGCTGAACAGTTGATCCTTACGTATTTTTAATATTACAATTTCCAGGTTTGGAATTCATGAAAGTTAGACTGCTGTCCTTATTAACAAACTGCGAAAAAAACGGTGTTAAGACTTAAGAATTTTCTGTTACCTTTCCAACTTCTTACATCTCTAGTGATTGTTTAGGTCCATAGATTTATTGTTAAGCAACGAAAGAAATGTCACTGTGACCCACACTTTCATTATGTTGATTTGAGTTGAGTATCTAAAAACAAAAAGTTCACCCCTGCTGGATTATTCATCTAAGTTACTTCCCTGAATATAATAATTATATGTCAATAGTACTCTGTGTTTTTTCAATGCATTGTGTCATTTGATCCTCAAAATAATACATAAATGAGTATCTTTCCCTCAACTGCAGAAATGAGATACTGTAGCTTAAAAAAATGACAATGTGTTCAAGGTATATTGCTAAATCTGTTTGAAGAACTCCGCTGGTCTATAGACCCTAATCTCATGTTGTTGATATTTTGCCACTCTGCCTGCTTAAAATAAATATTCATGTCTAAGAAATGAACACTTACATCTAATGAAAAGTTAAAATGCTATTCACAGCATAATTATTTGCTATTTTGTTTACTCTTTCATATCAACTGACACTTTTTAACACGTACATTTCTGCACAATTACCTGGGAAAAAGTAACTTGAATCAATTTGAAAATTACCATAACTTCTCTTTCAATTTTTGTGGTGGAAATAGAGACAACTGGGCTACCATTTATTCTTTTGGGTTGATGATATCTTCTGTGACTTTTCCCATCAAATGAACTTCAAAACAGAATAATTAAACATTAACAAAAGAGACTGCCTTAGAAATTTCAAATTATATCAACAGAGATATATCCTGATTAGATAAAAATATGAGATCACCAGAAACTTAGTACTTTAAAGATTATTAATATACACTGAAGGTGTACAGAGCTGTATTTCAATTCCATCAGGATGATGTTATTTATCCAAAAATTTCTGCTAGCCGATATGGCAATTCATGAATCATTATGGTAAAATATTTATAAATCAATGCGTTGTTCCCTGGTATAAAATATACACTGAAACTCTATCATCGTACCTGATTTGGACTCTAAGGAGCCTGTGTAATGCATTTCAGAAGACTTGCACACCCCCACACAATTCCAGATTAATAGCCATACAAACAAGGAATAATGTACTCCACTCCAGGGAAGCCTCATTGATAACATCAATCTGACCTTTGCTTAACACTTACTGCTTACTTCTCACACATTCTCCACAACAAATTTTCCTCTCCCAGAGGCAGGTCATTGGAGAATCTCTATCAAATGCTCATTCATCCACAGAA
>NW_007085372.1:0-1361 GCF_000164805.1 Carlito syrichta
GATCACCCTCCCTGCCACGCGAGGATATGGAAGCGTGGACCCCGTCACCCGACAAGGCAGTGAGAAGAGCTCGGGGGAGCCGGGCATTCAGTCAAGAGGCTGTTGGCTGACTCATTTTGCTCACACATCTCTGGATATTGTCCCTGTCATCCAAGATGGCCTTGTCGCTCCCATGCCTCACCCCCTTCTCTGCTGCCTGACACCATATGCCCCTCTGGGGAAAGGGTGCCAGTTACTCCCTCGATTCCACTCTCAAGGACCCAAGAAAGGAAGAAACAAAAGGAAGGAAGGAAAGAGGGATCGGCCTGGGGCAAATGCAGGGCAGTCCCCGGACACACAACCCCAGACACTCTCCACACCCTGCTTGTGGCCATCTCCCTCCTTGATTTCTGTCACCGGCTGCTGTCCCCAGTGTTTATACAACTAGAAGAAATGAAAGAAAAAGGAAAGGTGGAAACTGAAAGAACACTTGGGCCACCTTGGACCACCTGCCCAGATGGCGGTGGCACTGTGGAAGAGGAGGGGTTGCTCTAGGGGGACTGTGGGAGGGAGGGACCCTGCATGGGATCTGTGGGAGGGAAGGGGCTACTCTGGGGGTCATTCGTGGTGAGGAGCCCCTGGGGTTCTCTGAATCTCTCCTTGGCTGCATTATCAATGGCATATGCGACTCTTTCATGAGAGGGATTAAAGCCCCTGATGAAGGGATTAAGCCAAATGCTCTTCTGTGCATTGCTGGTAAGTGGTAAGTCTGGTAGAAGTGACTGGGCTGGCTGTCATCTGGGGTGCAGGCTCCTCTGGCTAGGGGCAGAGATGAGGATACAGACACTCCACCCCGGAGACCCTCTGGGCACCACGGGTCTCCCTCCCTCCATTGGCCTCACGCAGGAGCAGCCTCCCTCTGGGTATTTTCAGGCTGAGGCATCCCAGGAGGCAGCCTTCCTGGGCCACGCATGCCTGCTCACAGTCCCGAGGCCCATGGGGAGAACAGGTTTCTCCTGAGGACCCTGGCTGGGTGGGTTAGGGAACCAGCTTCGTGTAGTTTCTGTGAACAGTGATGATCTGCCCTCGGGCCTTGTAACCTCGGGCTTCTGCTCGGCACATCTGAGAGCTGGGATGCTCTTGTTCACCTTCACCACCCATGGGAGGCTGCAAGGGGATGGTCAATAGGGCAGCTCTCATCACAGTCCCCTGCATGGAGGAGGTGCCCCTGAATATCCATGCGACTCTGCACTTGGCTGTTCTGGGTGGGGAGAGAGGTCCGGGTTGAGCCTTCCTGATAACAGCCATGCTAGCCTGTGATAGGACCTTTGCAGAGGCTTTCTGAGCTGTTCCTGGCTCCCACCCCTGGATGTGGAGGTCTA
>NW_007085373.1:0-547 GCF_000164805.1 Carlito syrichta
CGTGTTCAGGGAAATTGTGACAGTGTCACTTGATTGCCGTGGGAAGATTGAAAGAGAGTACAGCTAGCTAGTACTGTTGGCTTCCTGGGCAGTGCTACTTGACTACTTTTACTATCATTTTTCTTTCTTTTTTTTTCTTTGACTTGGAGTCTCGCTCTGACACCCAAACTGGAGTGCAGAGGTCGCTCCTGAACATTTCATCCTCAACCTACTTGGTTCCGGCGATCATTCAGCCTCATGCTTCCAAGTAACTGGAACTACAGGTACCCTCTACCATGTCCGATTCTTTTTTTTTTTATTGAAAATACAAAGTCTCACCTCGTTGACTGGCATGCCTCAGACCCGCGGGCTCAGGCAATCGACTCACCTCAGCCTCCCAAATTTCTGGGATTACAGGCTGAACCACTGACCCCACTAATTTTACTTTTCTTAAACCTTTGGAGCTTCTGATTTAATCATGGAAATAATGTTTCTAGAGTAATGCTGGTTGGCCTAAAGTTGTAAGCGGCTTTCATTCCATGAGGCATATGTGTGAATAATTCTTTTG
>NW_007085374.1:0-737 GCF_000164805.1 Carlito syrichta
CCAATTTTGATGCCTTTTAGTGCTTCTGCCCTTTTTTGTTTCATCTCTTCCACATCGGCAAAATGTTTCTCCTTGAGGGCTTTTTCCATCCGGCAAACAAAAAAAAGTCACTCAGGGTGAAATCAGGTGATTAAGGAGGGTGGGGCATGGGGCTCATGGTGTTTTTTTGGTCAGAAACTGCTGAACACTTAATGTGGTGTTGGCAGGTGTGCTTGTAAATCATCCATCACGAAATGGGCAAACATGTTGAAAGAATCTCCAAACACAAAAAAATTCACTGAAGCCGAATGCGGCCTCTCACATTAGCTGGTACATTGATGCCAACAGGTTCTTAGAACACTTGCCTGGTGGGGAATGCGTGTACTACAAGGGACCCAGTCTCCCCCCCAAAAAATTAGGTTTTTTTGGGTTCCCCCTTTAATGTGCCTGTGTGTTCCACAACTATACCAGTGAGATGGTTAGAGAAACTGCGAGCATTTAAAACCCTGAAATTGGGAGCATGCAGTATGACATTCCTGGAATGATTTCCTTCTGTGTAACATATTTGTTTTGTCTCTTTTCTTCCTTCTAGCCGGAGTCAGTTTTGGACTCCAGTGCCAACACCATGACTTAGGCACTTCCCTTCCTCCTGTGCCCAATGACTTCCAGCCTATCTTAAGATTGTCTATCTAAACAACAGAAAGGGCTGCACGACCACACAAACATTTTATTCTCCACCCTCTCCAGTTAAAACCCAG
>NW_007085375.1:0-1582 GCF_000164805.1 Carlito syrichta
CCTTTGGGTTTGTGCAGATCTGAGAACCATATCATCACTCCTAAGCCAGTATCTCACATCCTCTCTGGTCATTACTGTCAGTAGTTATTGGGAAGAGTGTGTGAAGTAAATTTATAAATAAGTTTTAAAGATGCACTCATGCAGATCTGATTCTTTGGAAGATGTTGCTGCAACCATTATTAATGTAATAAAGTTTGATTAATAATGTAACCACCATTGGCTGTTACAATTTCAAAAGCAACATCTATGATAAAAGTCAGGTATTCTAAAAAGGGACAAAAATTTAATAATTTTTATCAAAGGATATTTTCCCTTTTTGTTTATTTATATTTTTTTTCTGAGACCAAGTATCGTTGTTTCACCCAGGCTGGAGTGCAGTGGTGTAATCATAGCTCACTGCAGCTTCCCTTTCCTAGTCTCAAGTGATTCTCCTGCTTCAGCCTCCTGAGCTACTGGGACTAGAGGTCCCTCCACCACATTCAGCTATTTTTTTTTATTTTTATTTTTTGTAGAGATGGGATCTCACTATGCTGTCCAGTCTCAAAATGCATTTTCCTATGTCCCTCTCTATTTTCCTGGGCATTATATGAATAGCATTTAACATTTATGTGACAATGGTGCCCAAGACTGCATTTAAAACCATTTGTTTATTGAAATACTAATGACAATGACAGTGAGATTCAGCCATGCTGATTTGAGGTGTTCCTATTTTCAGAGATGGGGTGAAATGATCTGACCCTCCCTACCCCATACATGCATTCTCTCTGATGAATTCCAACCTGTGGGAAGAGGAGATTCTTGAAGTAGCATTACAGGTACCAAAAATGCCTGAAGGAAAGTAACTTGAGAGCCTTTCAAAGAATGGTATGGCTTAGAGTTATTTGCTCTTGTTTTGGAAAACAGGAAGAAATGGTGTTGTTTCACATTTTTGGAACTAAGGTTTAAGGTCACAGTCTGAGACATGGCACTTTCCATTCTCACCAAGTCTGATAAATTTCTGCTGCTAGTATGGATTCCTCAGGGTGGCAGATAGGTACAGGGGACTCAAAGGCTTGACTGGAGTTCTTCTGAGGGCAGCACCGACTCCTTGTAAACACCCATCATCAAGTAAGTCTCCTAATAGACAACTGACCTGACTTTGGGGAAAATAACACTGAAAACAACCTAGAGTAAGTTTTAAGGTGAACTTGACTTACTTGGCAGTCAGAAGATATCAACTTCCAAAGGAACTTTGGCACATGCGTGTGCATTACAGAAGACAATCTCTGGTGTGTAGACCCCACCCTCCCAACAGCAGACCACTCACATCTCAGTTTCTGTTTGAGTAGGACAGTCACATTCTCAAAGACTTAAAATATAACTCTCAGACATGCCTGATTTTTAACTGTAATGTCCTCATAACAGAAGTTCTTATCAGAGATCTGCATGTCACTTGGCAAACAAGACGGTCTACTTGTTAAATAAATAATACATTAGGTAAGTAAATTCAAATGAGATTACTCTAACTTAAATATACACTGCTATTGAAACATAAGTTTCTATATGGCCTAGATGAAGAGAGCAATCTCTTGTTCCTGACAAA